>NW_010307754.1:1787-7221 GCF_000700745.2 Antrostomus carolinensis | reverse complement strand
GCAGAGCCCATCCCCGCAGCCTCCCCTTGGCTCGCACACAAACACACCGGGAACGGGGCGGGAGGGAAAAGTTCAGCCGTTTCGGGGTCTTCAGCGCGCGCCGGGGGCTCCTGGGACGCCAGGCCATGGCCGTCCCTTCCATCTGCTCCTCAGCAGCAGCACAAGGCCCGTAGCACCAAGCACCTACCTGGGCATTTGCAGCTGTCACGGGGAACAGGAAAATACAGTCTGACTGGAAATCTCTTTTCCCGTGTCCAGCGACACTCAAAGCTGTTGCTTGCACGTCTCTTCTAGGGCAGCACCTCATCACTGCCATTGCAGAACAGATGTTTGGATTCAAGACAACTTCATGGTGAGCAGGGAAAAAGGTTCCTTTTGACCTGTCTTGTTTGGCGTCTGCTACTGTGCTGGGCCGTGAGGAGCTGAACGCTGGTAAACCAAAAGCAGCTTGTCCCAGGATGTTTCACTCGAGCTCAGATTGGCCTGGGCAAGGTGGGCAAGGTGACTGAACTGGCAAGAAGCTGTGGAAATATTTTCTCTGTCTTGTTCTTGAAGTGTTTGGTGTGCATCTAGTGCTCTGTCAGTAACAGGGAAAGGAAGGAAGTGTGTTTTGTTTCAGTCGCCACGTTCCCAGCAGTGGGATGGCACTTAGGGCTGCACAGAGGGACCTTCTAGCTGGTCTTAGCTACAGCAGCAGATGTTCTTCATCGGTGCAGGGAGCTGGGTCGTCAGCGAAGTGTCATTGAACTGGACACCCCCTCCATGACAGCAGAGCAAATTGAGACCCTGGAGAGGAGTGTGAATGAGAAAATCCGGGAGAGGGTACCTGTGATGGTGCGGGAACTGGCTGCAGATGACCCTGAGATTGAAACAGTGAGTGGTGGGGAGAGAACTGATGGCATCCATGGGACCAAAATAACTGTGGCCTGGGTATCACCTTGATTGCCATTGTCCTTCCTTTGCCAGGTGAGGAGCCGTGGTTTGCCCGATGACCACGCAGGGCCAGTGCGAGTTGTTGACATCGAAGGCATAGACTCCAACATGTGCTGTGGGACTCATGTCTCCAACCTGAGTGACTTGCAGGTGGGGGCTGCAGCTGAGCTGCCATCAGGAGCTCCACACGTTTAGACCAAGCACAGCAGAAGTCCCTGAGATCCAGGGCCTGCTGGAAATTGTCCCGATGGAAAAGGGGGTGGCGGAAGCCCTGTGCTGTGTGAGCCCCGACGGGGCCGCGCTCAGGTCGGCAGCCTTTGTCCAGTCACTCAGGCTCCTTTCCTTGTGACAGAACTCAGCCCTTGTCTGTAGCAATGATGTTTTCTGACCTGCGGTGCCTCTGTGGAAGGCACGTGGTGTACTGCCGCTTTGGTGGTGCACTGCTGGGTGGGTTGATGGCCATTTGTTCCCTCTGCTTAAAGCTCTGGTATTTTTGAGTGTTTGACATGAATCCTTCTGTTCAGGGAGATGGAGATGAAGCTGTAGAGCTGCTTTTAAGTGTTCTGTCTTTTCAGTCATTTGTTGGAGTCTGTATCCCAGCAGAGACATCCAGATGCACTGCAGAGTGCAGCCCATGACTAGAGAATTGTATTAATTCCACTGTATCACCATCCTTTTTTTTTGTATGTTGACTTTATGGATGATTTTAATCAATTTTTCACTGGCAGAGAGCTAATATTCACAACAAGGCATACTGTAGTAGGAACTGACCACCATAAGTAAAGTACTGTTCTTTTCTGACCAGGGTGATTTTCTTTTTAAGGTTATTAAACTCCTTGGCACAGAAAAAGGGAAAAAGAACAAAACCAACTTGGTTTTCCTGGCAGGAAACAGAGTGCTGAAGTCAATCAAACAGAGTCACAGCACTGAGAAGGCTCTGACCTCACTGCTCAAGTAATACCCTTTCCACTTTGATTATTCCATCTTTACCATTCCTTCTGACAAATGCCACGTAAACCTCAGGGTACATTTACGTGATGCTTTTTTATGCTGTTATCTGCTTTTGCTCCTTTCAGAAATCCTTTCTTTGTCCTTCAGAGTGGCGATCCAAATTCTCCTTGTTCTTTCAGAAATGGACCGGGTGAGCATGTGGAGGCTGTGAAGAGACTGCAGAGTTCTGTGAAACTGCTTCAGAAGGTACGAGGGTGGCTGAGAAAAGCAGATTGTGGCTGCTTCCCTTAGACCTGAGCTTTAGTCATGATAATGGGGAATCGAATCGTAGATACCAGTTTTTGTGGATGCTATGAAAAGTGCTCCCATCTCTGGGAACGCAGCTGAGCATTCACTCTGACTTCTCCATCTGCAGTGCAGTTTATTTGCTTTTCTTTCAGAATAACTTGAACCTGCTTAGAGACATCGCTGTGTTGATAGCCCGGGACTTCAAGAGCAAACCCGCTCAGAGTCAGCTGTTTGTGTTACACAGGTATGAGGGAGTTCAGGGAAAAGGGAAGATGGTATCTTACACGTTTTATGGCAGTTGCATCTCTCTGGCAGCTATTCAGGCTTGTTTCTCAAGGAATATAAACAAGGTGAAGAGAATATTAAATTGCCTGCCGGAAGGCTGTGTAATGAAAGGGATGTGTTAGTAATTCAGTCAATGAATTCTTCTGGTTTTATAGCTAAGAAATAACTGTGTCTATCTGATTTATCTCTGCCCTTGATATTTTCAAATAAAACTGAGGAGCTCCTCCTCCTTGATAAACACCTGAGTAATTCCTAATATGTCCACAGGAATACACAGTCAGGGTTTAGATATACAGAAAAAAATCAATCTCTGTCCTAACAGCAAGAGGCCAAAACACCATGCCTGATCAGGCCTTTAGTTTCTGACTGATATTTTTGAGTCTAGAGAAGATTTTTGCTTCTTTCTGAAGTGTTGTTTTGGTGTTTTTTTTACCCTTCCATACAGGAAAGAAGGTGACTCGGAATTTATGAATATCATCGCTAATGAGATTGGGACAGAGGTGAGTCACTGATGTCACCTGACACCACTGGCTTTTTCATTCAGGCTATAGCCCAGGCAGGGCCAGGCTTCTTTTTTGTGCCCTAGTCACAAGCTACAGATCTGTTGCCTTTCAAAAGTGACATGAAGTTATTGTCCCCAGCAGCCTCAGTCTGCAGGTGTATCCTCAACAGTCAAGAAATACAACAGTGATAATTCAGAGCACTGGAGGAGAGCCTGTCTCCAAAAGAGCTGTACAGAACCTCATTGGCTATTTTAGAATAGAATAAACTAGACTTGACTATTTCAGTTGGAAAGGATCTACAACAATCATCTAGTCCAACTGCCCACTGTGTCCTTTTAACTTAGGATGCCCCAGTACCTGTTCTGTCCCCCCACAACATATGATTGAGCATAAAAGGTTCAACAGCCGCCCTCCTTTTTACTTTCTTCAAATTGAGCCTCTGTCTCAGTAACAACACACGAACTTCTGAATTGTTTGCATCTTTGGACGGGTCCTGTGACCAGTGTCTTCTTCCTGCACGAGGAGGGCACTGGTCACTCTGGAGCAAGATCTGTCCACAGGAAACCCTGCTGTTCCTGACTGTGGGAGATGAAAAAGAAGCAGGACTCTTTCTTCTAGCTGGACCTGTTGAAGCAGTTGAGAACTTAGGTCCCAGGTAGCGTGTTCTATGGTTTCTTTAAAACTAGTAAGAGTGCTAATGAGTAAGCAGCTGAGCAGTATAATGAGGGCATGGATCCTTCTTTGCTCTCTGGAGCAGGTTAGGTCAGGCCACTCTCGTCTCTGCAAGTGAGTGTCCTTCAGCCTGTGCTGTTGTTACTGCAGGGTGGCAGAGCTGTTGGGAGGCAAAGGAGCTGGGAAGCGAGGCCGCTTTCAGGGCAAGGCAACCCAGATGAGTCGGCGAGGAGAAGTGCAAGCTCTGCTCCAGGAATTCATCAGCCGCCAAAGCCCTGAAGCGTAACAAACAATTCTCAAAGTAGGGTTGTCCTCCTTGCTTTGCATAAGCTCCACCAACTTCTCTCCCAGAGAATAAAGACATAAAAACAGCAGCTGGTGTGCATATGCTCTGTGTGAACTGGTTTGGTGCTCATGGAAAATTCGGGAAGGGGATCTGCCATCCACGTTTTGCTGCAAGGGTTCTTTCATTTCCGTAGACACACATTCTTAAGTGATTAGAAGTAGTCTTTATTTAACTATTTTGTAGGCTTCCTAAAACCAAGAGAGGGACCATCCTGTTTGCAGTACATTGTGGCTTTTTACTTTGTACTAGTTGCTGAGGAGTAAGTGCTTTGTGAGTGTGTTTATTTATAGTAAGCTGGATGCATTTAAAAAAAAAAAAAACAGAATACTACTAAGAAGCAGAAGGTTTGAGTATGATATTGGCCAACAAGTACAGAGCAAACGAATCAAGCTTTTGCTGCTGAAATTTTTGTAGGGAGAAGAAGGAATTAAATGTGTCAGGGAAGGATGCTCAGATCAGTAAATTCCCCTTAAAAGACCAAACTAAGCTGGTCACCAGTTACAGCTGCCCGTGATAGAACTGAGAGACAAGAAGACAAGATGCTGCCGTCAGGCCTGTGAGCAAGGAAAGGAGGGGAGGCCAAAGGACACGTCTTACATTCGGCTCTTTTATGTGATAAGAAATAGCTCTACAGAAAAGCAGTTACTCTGAACAGGACTGGCTAGGCTGTGCTGTTGTGACTGTCAAGGACAGGCTGGGTCTTGGTGTAAAGCTGGCTCACGTCGCTATCTGTGCTAGTCTGCAAAATCCAACCTTGTCCAAGCCTCTGCCTACAGCTCCTGAGCATTTGGAACAGCAGCTGTTCCTGTAGTGCCCTGAGTAGAGACTGCAGCTTTCTGCTCATGGGTGCACAGGGACCCGGGCAGCCCCAGGAGGGATGTCCTTCATCCAACACCAGCAGCAGCTCCCGGCGCCTGGGAGCTGATCCCCCATCCCGCCTCACCAGCCAGTGAGAACTTAGACATCTGTACTCAGCAGCTAAACACACTTTCAGCTTTAATGAAACACTTTGTTTACAGACACAGCCATATGTATATGTGGATACAGACATGCGTTAGATATACATACACCCATATGCATGTGTGTACCCCATGCTGCTTCCCACAGCAGTGAACACTGAACCCCTCAGGATGGGGGAGCTCCCACAAACCGGTGCTTTATCTCCAAATCACAGTGTCTACCCGTTCCTGTAACAGAGCTGCCTTGCCAGCAGACCTCGAGCACCCATGGGTGAGCACCCTGCTCCCAGAGGTGCCATCCCCAGCCCTGCAGCGTGGAGGTGGCATGTCCCCATGAGCTGCAGGGGAGCTCAGGGTCTTTCCCCCACTGCCGCCAGGTCCCAGGCCGATGACCCCCACCCGTGGGTGCAGGAAGGGCAGCAGGAGAACCCTGGGAACACAGGGCTCGCTGTGCCATCAGCTGGCCACAGGCTGCCCGAGCCTATGGCTGGGGCGGG
>NW_010307754.1:1284-1669 GCF_000700745.2 Antrostomus carolinensis | reverse complement strand
GGCTGGGGTGCACCCATGGTCTGGTAACTGCCCCCGAGCCCAGAGCCGCGGCAGCCGCCTGCCCGGGCGCACCATTACCTGCGGGGATGTCCCTAGACAGCCTTCTTGTCCTGCTTGGCCAGGAGCTGGGAGACACAGTAGGGGACGAGGGCGACGGTGGCCAGTGGCACGGCTGCGCTCTTGCAGAAGGAGAGGATGTAGAAGAGCATCTCCATGTGGGAGGGTGGCTTGAAGGCATCGAAGAGATGAAGGACGAGGAGGGAGGCAGTGACGCAGCCCAGCTGGAAGGGCAGCTGCTGGCCCTGCTTCCCCCGGCAGCTCTCCAGGTACATGTGGGAGTTGAGGGCCAGCCCCAGCCCGAAGAGGATGCCCAGGTTACGGAGGA
>NW_010307754.1:800-1267 GCF_000700745.2 Antrostomus carolinensis | reverse complement strand
GACCCACTCAGGGTGGGCGCACCACCTCTGTGCCTTCTCCAGCGTCCAGAGCAGGTCCACACCGAGTGCCCGCAGCAGCAGGTAGAAGCCCAGGGCAAAGCTGAAGAGGAAGAAGGTGACGCCCAGGTACCGGTGGAGGCTGGCATGGTAGATGCAGCGGACGTGCTGGAAAGTCTTGGCCACGACCATCCCTGCTGACAACAAAGTGGGAGAGGAGGCAGCGCTGATCAGCGAGTGATCGTCTGCCTGGGGTGGTGGAGCCGAGTGGACCCCACAGCCCTGGGTGCTCTGCCAGTGAAAATGTGCCGGGGGCTACCTGGGTGCTCCCGCACGGTGCTGACTGCCCCCATGGCCACCGTAGGGACAATCCCGCTCCCCCGCGCAGTGATGACCCTCACACCCCAAGCCTGCCCTGCCTGTGCCTTCAGGCCACATTCACTGTCCCTCAGATCCCAGCAGCGGCTGGG
>NW_010307754.1:445-690 GCF_000700745.2 Antrostomus carolinensis | reverse complement strand
CAGACACAGCTTCGTGTCATGACCCTGCATGTGTCCATCAGGCCGTGCACCCTTCCTGGCCAGTGCCGTGGGTGCTACAGCCCGGCACGGTGGTGCCCCGGGGAAGGGAACGGGAGGGTCTGATGCACGCACCTGAGATCACCCCCGCGATAACCTGATGGGGGAAGTGAGCAGCAATGAAGACTCGGGACAGGCAGACGCAGACCTGAACAGCCCAGAACCCCGTCCAAAGCACCGTCCAAAAC
>NW_010307754.1:0-310 GCF_000700745.2 Antrostomus carolinensis | reverse complement strand
TGCCGCCCCACAGCCTTGTGTCTCGATGGGCGCGGCTGTGTGCCCATCGGCTGTGGAGCAGCCTCTGCCCAGCACGGGTGGTTTTGGTGCACAGCTCACCAGTATCCAAACGTCCTTGACTGCTTCTTCCCCACGGCAGCAGAGAGGAGGGCTGTCACCATGACGTAGTACACACCCGCTGCGCCCATGGCATGGCCAGAGGGGCTCCCTGGGCGAGAAGAGCCCCTGGTCAGACCCCCTCTTCAGACGGGCTGTGCCCTTGTGCCCGGGGGCTCCCAGGCAGCAGCCAGGCCCCAGAGGCTGTGGCACT
>NW_010307753.1:3749-5195 GCF_000700745.2 Antrostomus carolinensis | reverse complement strand
TAAGTGCCTCAGTCCTCTGCACACCCTGCCCATACCCCTTGTCACCACACTCCTCAGCTCCTTCCCAGCCACTCTCAGTGCCCCCAGGCTGGAGAGCTGCAGTGCTGTGTGCTGCCCCTGTGGAGTGGGGAATGGGGGGGTCTGTGGGGAGCACCCTCTCTCACAGCATCCCCCTGCCCTGCCCAGGCAGGAGGGCTCTGAGACCTGGCAGCTCAGCTCACCTGCCAGGGCTGGGGTGCATTTGGCCGCAGGGTTTCTGGAGGCCCTGTGCCCCAGGGAGGAGCAGGACGAGGAAGAAGAAGAGGAAGAGGACAGGCAGAGAAGCCCAAGACCCGTCACCTTCACACTGGGCAATGAGGTGCTGGGGCTGGGCCCAGAGAGTGAGTTTCAGACCCCTGATGCCGAGGTCTACATGCACTTCATGAGGAGCCACTGCTGCTACGATGCTATCCCCACCAGCTGCAAGCTTGTTGTCTTCGACATCTCCCTGGAGGTGACAAAACGGGGGGTCAGTGGGGACAGGCAGGGAGAGAGAGGCCTCCGGGACCCCCTGATCCCCTCCCCACTCTGTTGGCAGATCAAGAAAGCCTTCGTGGCACTGGTGGCCAACGGGGTGCGTGCTGCCCCGCTCTGGGACAGCAAGACGCAGAGCTTTGTGGGTGAGTGCCGGCAGTGCCACCTGGTCCCTTCCCCTGCCTGGCCGCGAGGGTGCAGGCAGCGCTGCCAGCCCCACGTATCTCCGCAGGGATGCTCACCATCACCGACTTCATCAACATCCTCCACCGCTACTACCGCTCGCCCCTGGTGAGTGCGGTGGGGAGGGCACGGGGGGCTCAGCGCCAGCATGGGGCAGGGAGGAGCTGTCCCCACCTCTTCGGGTTCCCTCTTTCCTCTCCTGTTTCCCTCTTCCTTGCTAGACCATGACCAGGGGATGTTCTGGGACAACTCAGCATCCACTTGGTGCCACTCTGCCTGGCACACAAGATGTGTTCCCTGCACATAGGGAGATGGGGTGGGATGTCCTGGGAAGGGGACAGTTCCCCTGGAGTTGCCTCAGGCCCCTGTGGGGCCATGATCAGGGTATCTCCCCTCCCTCAGGTTCAGATCTATGAAGTGGAGGAACACAAGATCGAGACCTGGAGAGGTAAAAAGCAGGGGGGCGATGGGGGTGGCTAGGCTGAAGATGTCACGCAGGCCATGGAGGTGGGCTCCGGGGGTGCGGGTCTGCATGAGGGGGCTGGAGGAACTCCTTTCCCACTTCTCGCCCTTGGCAGAGGTCTACCTGCAGGGCTCCTTCAAGCCACTGGTCTACATCTCCCCAAGCAATAGGTGAGTGCCTGCCCACCGGGAGACAGCTCACCCCACAGGGGGTGTGCCTGGGATGCAGCCCTATCCCCTCACGGTGTCCCCATCACCCACAGCCTCTTCGACGCTGTCTACTCCCTG
>NW_010307753.1:2778-3738 GCF_000700745.2 Antrostomus carolinensis | reverse complement strand
CCTGATCAAGCACAAGACCCCCCGCCTGCCTGTCATTGAGCCCATCTCGGGTAACGTCCTGCACATCCTGACTCACAAACGCATCCTCAAGTTCCTCCACATCTTTGTGAGTGCTGGGGCTGCATGTGCACACACGTCGGATGTGTAGGGGCACAAGCAAGGACGTTGGGGTGTGTGTAGGTGCCAGCCCAGCCCTGTCCTGCCCTGCTGCAGGGCTCCACCATCCCTAAGCCACAATTTCTGAAGAAAACAGTGCAGGAGCTGTGCGTTGGCACCTTCCGTGACGTGGCTGTTGTGCCCGAGACTGCCCCCATCTATGCTGCCCTGGAGATCTTTGTGGACCGTCGCGTCTCTGCCCTGCCCGTCATCAACGATGCTGGTACCTGGGGAGGGAACCGGTGACCCCCCATCTCCCTCTGCCAGTGGCTCCAGGCCTATCCCCACCCCAGAATCCCCCTCCCCACCAGCCTGGCTCTTGGGTGCAGGGGGAGCATGGAAGGTGGTCTCCAGAGCCCCCTCCCCAGCCCCTGCACTGTCTCTCCTTGCAGGGCAAGTGGTCGGTCTCTACTCCCGGTTCGATGTCATTGTGAGTACCACGTGTGTTTGCACACCCAGGCATGAAGTGGCTCCAGGCCTATCCCCACCCCAGAATCCCCCTCCCCACCAGCCTGGCTCTTGGGTGCAGGGGGAGCATGGAAGGTGGTCTCCAGAGCCCCCTCCCCAGCCCCTGCACTGTCTCTCCTTGCAGGGCAAGTGGTCGGTCTCTACTCCCGGTTCGATGTCATTGTGAGTACCACGTGTGTTTGCACACCCAGGCATGAGTGTGGCCCCTTGCTGGTGGGGTGCTCACACATGTCTGTGCCCGTGCAAACCTGCCCTGTGTGCACTGATGCACGTGTCAGCCCAGATCTGGCCTGTGTGTCATTGGGGCTTGGTGCTCCCCTCAGTGCCAGCACAACG
>NW_010307753.1:2505-2749 GCF_000700745.2 Antrostomus carolinensis | reverse complement strand
ACACGTTGGGGTGCTGAGCACAGCCACCTCTTCTGCAGCACCTGGCAGCCCAGAAGACCTACAACAACCTGGACATCAGTGTGCGGGAGGCACTGCGGCAGCGCAGCGTCTGCCTGGAGGGGGTCCTCACCTGCTACCCCCACGAAACCATGGAGGACATCATTGACCGCATTGCCAAGGAGCAGGTGAGCGGCCACGGTGCATCGTGTCACTGCCAGCCCCCCCTGCCCGACCTGCCTGTGAT
>NW_010307753.1:1061-2352 GCF_000700745.2 Antrostomus carolinensis | reverse complement strand
ACTTGCACCCTCCATTTCTCTCCACTTCAGGTAGGCACCGTCCCCTGCCACTGTGTGCCCATCTCCTCCCTGCCGCTGGGTCACCTGCACCTCGTCACCTCCCTGCTCTGGCCACCCACCTCCACCCCAGCCAAACCGGCCCCAGGGGACGGCAGGACCCGGATGCTGCTTGTCCCCAGGGATACAAGGATCACAGGGGATCCCTTCTGAGGTCCTGATCCCTCGTATCCATGATGAAGGACACCTGCCACAGAGACACCCCCAGACCTCCATCCAGGCAGCGTGTGGGATGCAGGTTTTGCAGGTCCTTGGGCTTTGAGCTGGATGAAGGTTTTGGGTGTGCTGCATCCCAAGACAAAAGCCCTTTTTTGACCTTGCCTCAAAGCTCCCTTGAGACCTGAGTCCCTCCCTCCCCAGGGGACACAGAGGGGACAGACCCCGACACTCACACACCCTGGATATGTTGCCCACCACTAGCCATGTGCACAACGTAACTGACCCATGGGCCATGACTGGCAGAGCCCTCCACTCCCTCCCCCTGTAGCAGCCCCAAAACTGCTCCAGGGATGGGGCACAATCCCAGGCTGTGCTGGGACTGTGCTGCCCGGCCACCTGAACCTGGCTACCACTCACTCACTGCCTGGTGAGTCCTCGCTGGCAATGGGTGGGCACGGCACTGGCACCCACTGTGGCACCCATTTAGGGGTGAACTGGATTGGGGTGAGCTGGCCCCAGTGTCCAGCTGCTTCCCAAAGGTAATGATGCTTTTTGGCGGGGGGTGGTGGGGAACAGGCTTGGGACAGCCCCATGCCCACCAGTTCCCCAGCAATGCCCAGTTGGCCCGCATAGAAGGTGTTAACCACACCAGACAAGGGACCCCCACCACCATTTCCCCATCATGGTGCCTTTGCTCACCCCATCCCTGGTGCCCATGAGGGTGGCTGTGTCACGAGGTGCAGTGGGCCACCAGGATGTTCTGCCCTGGGCCAGCTTCCTGCCTTCTAGCCCAGGGCTTGCATCCAAGCTGGGGATGGGGGCAAGACCCCACTGTCCACCGGGGTGGTCGGAGGGCTGTGCTGCAGGGTGTCCAGCCCAGCACCAGTGCCTGCTGGGGGGTTACGGCCTCGCACTCTCTCTTGCCTCACAGGCATTGACCGGTCCTCACTCTGAAGACACCAGGGAAGCACCGCGATCTCAACCGACTCAGGGGCCTCTTGTGTGGCCCTGAGGCCGTGGAAGGAGGCTCAGGTCCTGCAGGCTCTCCATGGGGAGGACCTGCCTGCCCACCCCA
>NW_010307753.1:756-1006 GCF_000700745.2 Antrostomus carolinensis | reverse complement strand
CCGGGGGTTGCCTCCTGCCAGCAAGCACACGGCAATGCTCGATGGGCACTGTGCTGGAGGAGCCGTGCCATGCCCGCAGCTGGGCATGGGGACCCACATGGCCCTGCACAGCCCCGGGGGACTCAGCCACCCTGCTCCCATCCTGCTGCCGGATTCAAGCGCTTTGGCCGCGGCTCCCCCACGGCGAGCACCGTCCCGCCGGCTGTGCCCGGTGCCCGGTAGCGCAGGCTCAGCTGCACACACAGGCTTG
>NW_010307753.1:365-568 GCF_000700745.2 Antrostomus carolinensis | reverse complement strand
GGTATTTATTTATTTGCTGGTCTGTTGAGCCTTGTTGTAATAAAGCAGCCTGCTCCAGGAACTGCTGCCTCACCTTTCTGGGGTGCACCTGGGCACAGCTCCTCCAGAGAGAATCAGGCTGGGCAGATGGCAGCTCAGCAGGGTGGGGGACCCAGCCTGGGATGCCAGCGATGGCAGCTTGGGGATGGGGGGGCACCTCTTCT
>NW_010307753.1:0-305 GCF_000700745.2 Antrostomus carolinensis | reverse complement strand
GGTGTGCAGGTTCCCTTGGGAGCACCCCAGGGACGGCGGCCTTGGTGCCAGCAAGGTTCCTGCCTGCTGCTTCCCTCAGTCCAGCTAGGATCCCCAAGCAGCAGGAAGGGGCAGGGGGATCACTGTTAGGATACCACTTACCCCAGCCCCCCAAGCAGCAATGCATCCCCTGCCTCTGGGTGCTGCCAGCTCTGAGCCCCTGCGATGACCCTGGATATCAGTCGTGTGCCCCTAGCCAGGGACAAGGGGAGCTGAGCTGATCCTCCCCTGGCTGCTTTTCCCAGAGTGAGTCCTGCCCCCATTCC
>NW_010307752.1:0-578 GCF_000700745.2 Antrostomus carolinensis | reverse complement strand
GGGAAGGGGATATCTGCCAAGGCCAATCCAAGCAGCAGCCCAGCCGTCATGAGGAGGAAACTCCATTACAAATCTTTCCAACATGAACTTTACTACAGAATGACTCCCCACCGCTTCCCACAACCTCCATTAAGTCACCCACTCCTTCCCACAAAGCTTTTTATCCCGATGCCCTTCCCACGCTGCCACGACTGCCTTGGGGAGCGCAGGGGCCCGGGGCGAGCACAGGGCTGGCAGCTGTGGGGCTGGCAGTGGGGATGTGCCAGCAACCCCGTGAGCAGGGCTGCTTCTTTTTTGGGCTGTCGAGCCCCATACTGGGACCCTGGGGATGGGGTGTGCTCTGTCCCTGCAGGCAGATGTGCCATTTAATTGCAAAGTTCCCTTTTTGTGCAACGCCTTTTTATTCTCACCTGGGGCCAGCTCACAGCCCCAGCTGCACCGAGCAGGAGCATCCCCGGCCAGCTGGGGGATCCCCCCCCCCTTAAACATCACAAGAGCTTTTGATCCTTGACCCAGCAGCAAGGGGGTTTGGAACCGAGTTCTCCATCCTGGCAAACATCTGGCAGCTGATGGCCCCT
>NW_010307751.1:0-12178 GCF_000700745.2 Antrostomus carolinensis | reverse complement strand
GCTTTGGGTCCCAGTGGGGCTTCTGCTTAAAAGCAGCCTGATCCTCCCTGCAACCCCCACCCCACTGCTTTAACCTCCCCCGCCCACTCCAGGGCAGGGCAGGGGGCAGCAGCAGGGGGGGGTCACCCCAAAAACAGCATCACAGGGCAAGAGGAGGATGTGAGCGGCTTAGCTGGGTGTCCGGACTCCCTCAGTGATGAAATCTCCTCTGGTGACCCCCCAGCCCTTTAAAAAAGATTCACAGGGAAACCCTCCCTCCCCCCATGCCCCGCGAGGGATAAGCTAAAGCTGTTTTCCCAGAGCCCGGCATAGAGGGAGGGCAGCGCTGGGGTTTCCATCCCCAGCTGCCCCTGCCCGCTCGGCGCCGTGCAGAGCTGGGGAGCATTCACAGGGCCGAGCACACCCCGGGGCCGGCGGGACGGGGAGAGCGCGGCAGCCTGCCGGGAGAGCAGGGTGGGAGGTGACAGCTGGCGGGGAAGATTTCTGCTGAGGGTGTTGCTCATGTCCAGCTCAAACCAGTACAAGAAACCAACCTCCATTTTCTTTATTTTGTGGTTTTTTTCAGACTGTTAAAAGAAAAAAAATTTTAAAAAGAGAAAATGACAAAAAAAAAAAAAAAATCCTGGTACATGAAATAAAGATTTTTTTTTTTTTATAACTTGGTCCTCATTTATGTGGATTTATTTGGGGGGATTTATTGTCCTGCTGTGCTGGAGGAATACCTGGAAATGCAGCAAGAAAATCAACTATTGTGAACAGTTTTGTCCTCTTTGGCAATTCAGTGGACAGTCTTGCTTCAATTGCTCTTCTCAAGCTGGTCTTCAAAATACAAGGAAGAAGGATGAGGCAAGAGGAGAGGGCTTTGCCACAACTTTTTTTGAAGTAAGTGTGAGTAAACTCAAATCACAACTGTGGGCTTTCCCTGTTGCCCTCCAAAATAGCTACTCCAGCCCCTGTGTAGCCCCTAGCATCACCCTTCATGTTTCATTCCTCCTACAGTGGTGTTACCACAAGGGATGATGCCCCAACTCCCACTTGGAGACAGCAGCTCTCATGGTGGCAACCCAGGAACAGCCAGCAAGCTTGGAATTCGCACAGGTTCAAAGGCTCAAAAAAGGAAAGAGAAAAGAAAGTAGGCCTAACATTTTGGGGTTTTGTGGTGATTCCCACTCATGGGATTTCTGGTGATTCCCTCCACAGCTGGGTTGGTAGTGGCTCTCTGGAGGAAATGCTCAACGTTGGAGACCGGGGAGTTACTTACAGCCAGAGCTGCAGACCCAGAAACAGATGAGGTGGCAGCAGGGCCAGGAGGTGAGAGGACCACAAAGGAGACTGGGCTCCTGGCATGTCCCCTCACCTCCCCGTCCCACCACCAGCAGCAGGGGTGCCATCAAAGCATCAAGATTCCCTCACCCTCCACTGGGCTCCTGCTTGCCATGAGACCCTCTTTGGCTTTCTGAAGCAGATCAGGATCCCCACCAGACCCCATCACCACCAGCTTGGAGGGGCGACAGAGAAGGGCAGCCACTTGAGTGACAAAGATCCTCTGAAGTATGGTCAGGATCTGACCCATGATGGGTAAGCAAGACTATGAACTGAATGAGCAGGTGGGACCAGAGGGGTTAATTTAGCAGTGGCAGTGGGTCAGCAAGGTGAAGGCACACCTGGCTCCAGGTATCCCAGCAGACACCGATGGGTTGCAGTGTGATCACAGGACTGCAGTCCTCCCCACTGCCCCATGTACCTCACACAGGTTGATACCTGTGCTTAGCATCCAGATCCCCTGGCCAGCACCTGTGGGTCCCCACCCTGGCCCTCCTGGCCACCCCTTCCAACCCAACGCTCTCCAGCTCACCCCTCTCCTTTGGGCCCCTGGTAGCACTTCACACCCACCCCACGCCTCCTCAGTGTGCCTGTCAGCATGCACATTTTGTGGGCCAGTCAGCAGGACACTTCACTGCTGAGGTAATTGGGGGCACCCGCCGCCCCATTTCTGCTTCTCCTCTGGGGACCCTTCCCAGGAGCAGCCTCGCCAAGAAGGAGGGCACGAGGAGGGGAGAAGCAGCAAAGGGGGCCAGGTACCAGCTCCGGGGGACGCCAGGGAGTTCCCATCCCTGCCACATGCACGTCTAGGATGCAGCCGCCTCTCTGCTCCATCTAGCTCACAGACCCCAAAACCTCCTCACCCCTTCCCTACTCCCTTGCCTGGCTCTGAAGCTGCCACCAGTGCTGCCAAGAAGGAGGGCACGAGGAGGGGAGAAGCAGCAAAGGGGGCCAGGTACCAGCTCCGGGGGACGCCAGGGAGTTCCCATCCCTGCCACATGCACGTCTAGGATGCAGCCGCCTCTCTGCTCCATCTAGCTCACAGACCCCAAAACCTCCTCACCCCTTCCCTACTCCCTTGCCTGGCTCTGAAGCTGCCACCAGTGCTGGGTGCTCCCACCCAGGCGTGGGTGGGACAATCTGCAGAAACCCCTCCTGCATCTTTTCCATCCTCCCTTCGATGTTTCAAACCCCAGCCCACTGCAGAGCTGGGGGCAAGAGGGGGCTCCCTCATCCTCCTCCATACCAGTGGGGCCCTGGGCAGATGCAGCTCCACTTCCCATGTGATGCCCTGCACAGGGTGGAGGGGCTGCATGGCTCAGCCCCCTGCACAAGTCCATGAGGTGCTCCTTCCTCACAGGGTGCAGCTGGTCTTACTTCTTCTTCTCTGCTTCTCCCCGTATCCTTCTGGCTTTTACAGGATGGGGCAATGCAGAGGGAGAGGCAGGGAAACAGCACCGGCCTGAAATTAGGCATGGGGAATGCTGCTCAGACAGGGCCAGCCTCCATGCCATAATAATTAATACTAATACTCAGCATTTATACAGCACTTTTCATGTTCAAAGCACTTTACAAACATTAACTAATTAATCTGTCATATTAAATGATGTCTTGAAGGGGCAGCATTGAAAGCAAAGGGCTCACGCATGGGCAGGAGCCCTCATTCCCCCTTCTCTCCCAGGGCACATTAACGTTTGGGTGGGTGCAATACCCTAAAATGTTATCCTGTGCCCCTCCTGGGTTTCAGTGCTCCCCACACCACTTGCTTGCTTCTCCCAGTGCTGGCTGTGTGCTCTGGCAGGCCCTGGGTATAGCAGGGATGAGTAGGGCTCCAGGGTCTTCTCCTCCACAGTACTGAGTCACTGAGGTCCTGGGGATGCCGGAGACTTGTGACTGAAAGGTCAGTAAAAATGTCTGGGTTGGAAAAGTCCCCCTGTCCTAGTCTCAAGCCCCAGCAGTGGGGGATTAGAGCCAGCAGGCCCTTTGCAGTGCAGCAGGAGTGGAGATGCAGCAGGCAAAGTCTGGTCTGATGCCCTCAGCCAGGTCTCGGTCATGCCCCAGCCCTGGGACCTCTCTGGAGGCAATGGCTATTCCCTGCTTTCAGGTGCTGGAGGAAAGAAGTGCCCAGACCTGCATGGGGTTATTTCTGACAACTCCCTCTCCAGATCTGAGGACACACCCTCAAATGCTGGCTGGGGATGGGTAGAAGGCATTACTCCTGCTGAGTAATGCCCAACTCCTGGCGCTGGTGGGTCTGTCATTAACGGGTGCTTGCCGCTCCTCTGCTGACTCTCTCATATGGACCACAGCCAGGGCTGGCTGGGTTTTGCTTCTGTGGGAGACACTCTGAGAGCTCCTCATGTGGGGAAACCCAGATAGTTGGCTATTAAATTAGCTTTGGGCATTTAATATCATCATTGAAATGGTTTAAACACCTAGGAGCGGTAATTAGTAATAATGGTTTGGTGAGGGAGGAAATTAAGACCCAGGTACGGAGCCCAGTACTTTTCTCTGCAGATAATTTTTAGTGCCAAATGACTACAGAGGGAGGCCAAGTGTCAGACGCACAAGCCTACTGTCTTGGTTGCATGTGAGGACTGACACAGGGGAGGAAGACAAATATATATCTCACCTTTCAAAACCCCAGCACCAAGGCCAAGGATGGAGGAAGGCTCAAGAAGGAGAGCTGATGGAGAAAGGGAGTCTGTGAGGTGGTACAGTCAACATAACAAAAGCCACCAGCTGAGCACAGCTGGTAAAGGGCAGGCCAACCTAATGTCCTTGAGGTCTGTTCGAGGGTAGAGGTGGCTCCAAATGAGTCAGCACCCCCTCCCTGGGTGCCTTCCAGCTGCTGGGGGCTTCTCCTCTCCCCAGGCACTTCTGGACACCCCCTGGAGAGACAGAAAGAAGAGGCAACAGTTTTGTTAGGGAAGGGATGCAGAAGGAGAGAAAATTTTAAGAGTAGACAAGGACCTATACAGATTAAGGGGATATGAATTAAATGCCACCAGCTTGAGTTTTCCCTCCAAGAGTGGAGAAGAAGTCATCCCTCTCACTAAGCTGAGGCATGGAGCCAAACCCTGTGGGGACTGCTGCCCAGTAAGCTGCTCCTCACCCAGGTAGGGTATTTACAAGAAGTCCTGAACAAACTGAGCACTCCTGCACCACATTTTGGTGATTCCACAGAGCTCCAGAGCAGCCATGCAGACAAAATGCCCCATGGAGAGAAGAAACTCCTCTCCAGCCCAGTAGAGGGGACAGGAACCTGTCCCAAGACATAGGACAGGTCCTAAAAAGACCTTTTCCTGGGGATCTGTGCCCACAAGGGTAGGCAGACATCTGTGATGTCCATGGTGCACACTCCATCCTAAAGCCATCAACCACTGGCTGGTAGCGGGGTACTGAGGATCTGCCAGGCATGGAGCTGCAGTGAGGACCCGGCCAGAGGAGCCAGGACCCTGATGGGCCACGCTGCTTCCCGTAGGTGCAGCAGCAGAGGCAGGAGATCAGCACCTGGGTGCCCGCCCAGCCCTCATCTTCCTGGGCTGCAAATCCCAGTTTTGACCTGGCTCTGGCAGAGCCAACGCAGAAGTGAAGCGTTCTGGCAAAGTGTTGTCACTTGTGCCAGTTTTACCCTGTGGAGAGGAGTAACGTGCGAATGACGCCAAACCCTGCTGGCCTCATTTTGCTTGCCCTTTATTGAAAACTCTGGGCCTCACACCCCAGGCATGGAATGACGAGAGTGCAACGGCTCATGTGTGCAACGAAGACTCAGATGAGGCGGCCTCAAGTGTCCTCTGCAGCGGTCGGCTCTTGACATTGCGGTAAGTCCGCAGTGAAGAGCTGGCTGGCCTGGCACGGGCAGCTTCAGGAAAGGGGTCAAGATATACAGGTATGGGCTGAGTCCCAGAAACTGATCCGCAAGGGCAAAGTGCTGGGCTTGGGAAAGGGTTTTCTCTGCTTCTGCTCCTCCTGCTGCTCCTGATCCCCTCGGGGATGGAGAAAACAAGGGACTTTGCTCTCTAGGGACCTGTCAATCAGAATCTGCCATAACCGGTTAATTTGCTGAATTTATGCCTGCCAGGAGAGCCGGCCCGGCTGCCCGTTCCTGAGCAGGCAGTGCCATCCCGTGGGACGAGCTCGGCACAGCAGCGGAGCCTCAAAGCCGCACTGTGCGGGAGCCGGAGCAACCGCACAACTCCCACAGGAGACACGGCAGTAGGACCCTTGCCCGGTGTCCCACTGGTGCACAGGGGTGACTGGGGACCATTTCCAGTCTGCTAGGGCTCCTCACTACCCGCTTCCCCTCATTCCCCCTCTCCTTCCAGCAGGAAAGCTCAGAGGGGTCACAACAGCGTAACTCACCTGGGCATGGAGGTTTGGCTCACTCCCACCCAGGACAGGCTCCAGCCAGTCCAGAGGCAGATAGGATTTTACGAGGGAAGGGCAGACAACAAAGATCTTCCCCTGAGCTTGGTGTGGCTGTGAGGTTTGAGGCAGTACGTCCCAGCAAGCTGCCTGCCATCAGCAAGCCTCCCCACCTCTCCTCCCCTAAATTTTGCAGCTCCTTTGGTCTTTGGCTGGGGCCAGGCCAGGGATCATCCAGGAGTGTTTAACAGGGAGATACTTCACGCATGTAGAGAAAAGAGGAATCCCATGGAGCAGTTCTCAGGTCAGGGAGTCCCATGGCTGCCCCACATCTCCTCCTGCCCCTACTGCTCTCCTCCGAGGGCTTGGTGCTGTTCATGGGGCCTTTTGGGGAGTAAAGAGTGCAGGGAAGGTCCCTTTCCAGCCTCACCCCCTTCCCATCCCATCCTGCAGAGGCCACAGCAAAGCCTGGACCCGACCTTGGGAGTCAGCCGTGACCTTGGGAAGTGCCTTATCCAGAGGGACAGGCTGCAGACAGGGAGAGGAGAGAAAGAAAGACCTTGGGCTGCTGCAGTGGGAGCTTTCTGGAGCAAGGATAAGACTGCGCATCCTTCCCGGCTGCCTCGGGGTGCCTGATGCCCAATGGGGGACATACGCAGCACGGTTTTGCCAGGAGGGACAAAAGCACCCGGCTGACTCCTCCAAAGACAGAAGAGAGCAGATGGCGCTGAAATCTGCTCAAGAGGAGAGAAAATAATAGCCCCAAGGCTCTCCACTCCCTGTACCCAGAGAGGCACATTTGTCCCTGGCCAAGCATGTCAGCCAGCCCTGTCTCTGACTTACTGAGGGGCAGGGAAGGGAAGGGAATGGCCACCGTGGGCTTGCTGGGCTGCTGAATGTCCCTTGCCACTGTTTTCTCTGTGGGGACATTCCTGAGAGCCTCTGGGAGGGGAACAGCATGTTATACATAGGTAGCATCTGCATTCGGGTCCTTACTGTCTTGATAACTAGGTCTTACACAAATGAGGTTTGACTTTGCTCCCCAGCAGAAATTGCTTGGACTCTCTTTCTGCCTCCTTATACCCTGCTTAGACCTCTTTGCCTGGCTGGTATAAACAGTAAGCTTTCCAGGGGAGGGACCAGCCAGGCAAGGAGCATTTGCAGAGCATGTTTAGCCCCAGAAGATTCTGATTTTTCACAGAAGTTACCATGACACTGGTGATGTTGAATGAAATAACTGTGGGCACTTCTGTGCTGGGCAAGTGCCCTTGTAAAGAAAGCCAGTGTTGCCTGCAGTTCTTCTCACACACACCAGGATGCTTTTCAGGGCAACACTGAATATAACTCAGGTCCTGGAGAACTGTAGGGCATGGAACAGGACTCCCACAGCTGAAAAAGCACAGTGTTCCCCGCACCCTCTGTCACCCAGGGCCCCATCCTTTTCCCCACTGTTGGTCCAGATGGATCTACACAGCATTTCCCAGATGCTGCAGCCATGACCTGCTTCTGCCTCTGTTGACATGATGTCCCATCACCACAATGGCTTGTATCTCTGGCAGGGCAAAGAAACGTTCTCCTCCCTGCACAGCATGGAGGTGCCAGGCTCCCACTGGGGAGGCTTATTGGGGTGGTCTGCAGGACAGCTGCAGAGTGGGGATTTGCAGCTCAACTTGCGGACTCCCAGGCTCATACCCCAGCCACTGCACCACCCTTCCTGTCCTTCTGCAGGCTCAGAGCCAGCAGGGATGCTGCCAGAGCCAACTCCTCTAATTGTGCTTTGTAGAATAAACTTGTGGAATTAGCCTGTTGGCTGCTGGGATAAAATCCAGTGCTGAGTGCAGATCAAAGGAGACAATCTTGCTGACAGTTTGCAGGGAGACAGACAGACCCAGGCTCCTTCTACTGCTCTGGAAAGGGCAGTGTTCAGCAGCCAAGGACAAAGATGGAGCATGATACACGCTTCTCTTTGACGATACATGTAGTCCAGGCCCTGATGGCCAAAGCTACAGAAGCCTTGGGAGACATCTGACACTGGTGATAAAACCGGTCAAAGCCAGGGAAGAGACAGCACTAATTCAGAGAAAGACAGTTTTGGGGTGCACCATAAATTTGTGGCTTTTCCTGGAAGCATGGAAGGAGTAGACAACACAAGGCCAAACTCTGAGCCCAGCCTACAGAAGCAACATGGTTTAAGAAGGGGAAGCCTGCCCTTGTGAGGTTTCTGTCTGTCCTTGCAGGCAAGACAGTCCAGCCCAGCAGCCGTGGGGAGAGCTCAGCATGGCTGGAGGAGGAATAGGGAGAAAGCCTCGCAGTGAAAGCACTATTTGCTACCAAGAATAATAAACTCAGCACATTCCCTGTGTGGACCTTACTGTATGGATATGGCTGGTCTGAACACACGCAGCAAATCTGCCAGGTGCCACCTGCTCCAAGCCCCGCTAGATCGCAGAGGCAGCAAATTAAAAATCAGATTCACAGCACGTGCACAATAAAGTTGCTTTATGGCCGTTTTTCCGGCGTTCCTGAAAATCCAGTCAAGCATTTCCCAAAAATGGCGAGCAACCACCATGCAAGAGGGCAGGTTTATAGTTCAGCCTCCAGGGCACCTGGGAGAGGGAGGAAGGTGCAGGAAAGGAGGCCACACGTCACAGCGAAGCACCTGGCCTGGGAGAACAGCAGACTGAGAAGGCAGATAAAAGTGCAAAGGGAAAGATGGGATATGGAGGGCAAGGCCAGGGAAGGACTGAGGGCTTCCCAGCCTGTGAATGCTGGCCCGTGGCAGGAGCCAGTTGATTTACAGCCAAGGTTGGTGTAACATTAAGAGTATGAGTCTGATACATGGCTCAGGGAGGCCCTTCCATTGAGTTACAAGGTTCTGGACAGACCCCCTTGCTTTCTAAACTCCCTCTCAGAGGGGACTCTTGGTGTGGGTGGATCTGATGCTAGTCCCAGACTTGGTCTAAAGAATTATGTGGTTAGCCACTTATCAGAGCCAACATTTGCCTGCCAGAGCCCTCTCAAGGACCTTCACTGAGACTGTTTCACAAAGCTGAATAAGATAGAGGGTTTATTAATGTGACAGATATAACAAATGCAGAATCGCTGGTGATAAATACACTTACTGCAAAAATTGAGCTCGAGTTAATAATTCAGCGCTTTAGTAAACAATATTTTCCCGGTAACATCCAACGTAGTTGGAGGCAGGAAACTTAGCAAAGAGGCATCCCTGCTCGGGAAGATGTCCAGGCCCACCAACCCATTCAGCAGTTGGAGATCTCATCCTCAAAATGGGGGTTCTAAATGCCAGATTTATACTCTTGGTGAGGTGGGACTAAGTCAATTATCGCTGGCCAATTGGCTCTTAACAAGGCTCACTGCGTTGTCAATCAAAAGACAGGGAGGGGGAAGATGTTCAGGCATGGTGGTCTTTCCGGCTTTACTGAAGCAGCACTGGGATGCGAGACCTTCGTTTCACCCCAGACGTCACTCAGCTGATGTGAGCGTTAGACCATAAACCATCACATCTGTCCTGTTGCAAGATAAGCAAGTTGCTCATCTCTTGTTATTGTTCAGGTCTGGTGCTTATCGGTACAAGATAAGCATGTTGCTCAAGTCTGTCCTTGACAAGATAAGTGTTCTTGCTCAAGTCAGACCCCGCAACTCCATGCTGATTTGCAATGACTCTGTATTTGGCACCAGCGAGGCCGATTCTCCACAGCTGGTTGCAACGAAAGCCCAGGAGCCAGCAGTGAGTG
Source organism: Antrostomus carolinensis (assembly GCF_000700745.2). NCBI lineage: Eukaryota > Metazoa > Chordata > Aves > Caprimulgiformes > Caprimulgidae > Antrostomus > Antrostomus carolinensis. Next base: position 2,732 of record NW_010307751.1, on the reverse strand, counting down.
TTGCCACTTTAAAGACAACAACAGTGACTTCAGAAGAAGAATCTGACCTGAAGAGATGTGTAAATGTCAGCCTTCTCTACAGGAGGAAGGCATTCATGCTGAAGACTATTGTCCTTGGTTTCTGGGTTTGTCAAGAAACATGGGGCAGTGGAGACTAAGCATATGGCATGGGCGTACGGTATGTTTGTTGATCAGTGAGGAGAAAGAACCGAACTGTCTTTTTGATGCATTTGTTATAAAAATGAGAAAAGGAACTACTGGAAAATAGTGTTTTAATGTGAACATTAGTCTTCCAATCCTCAGCTGCCTCTTTGAGTGGAAGTACAGTCATGCAAGCTGGAAAGCAATCCTGTCTTTCCAAGGCATCTTCAGTCAAGGCAGAGGTGATCTATTTTCTAGGAAAGGCCCCCTAACAGGTTGGGCACTTGGACTTGCTTTCCTTCATGTAAACCTGGCAAAGCTCTGGTAACGCTGCCTGAGCTGCACATTGTCCTCACTCAGCAGGAGGAGGCTGCTGCTCAATGCAGAGCCAGCTCACAGAGCGACAGCAATCCAACAAGCCCCAAACCGCAGTGGAGGCTGGTGGCAGAGAAGGTTTTGGACTAGAACAGCCATGGTGCTGGAACGAGCCCCTCTTTTACAGATCTGCTAACACCAGCACAGCCCCCGGAAAGGGAGACAAGAACAGAAAACCAGATGGGAGTAATTTATCCTGGCTGTTCTCAGGAGCATCTTCCAGGGAAGAGTGATTAGAGTTATTAACTGATTAAGTGATTAATTAACTGATGAAGTGAAATTATGGATCAAGGATCAAATGATTGCAAGGAAGTGTATTTTGAGTACTTTTCCGGGAAATGACATACCTCACATGCCTTTAATGAAAGCTGGAAGCCAGGCAGTGAACAGTTTGCGGCAGCGGTGCATGTGGTCAGCCAGGCAGGATGAGAGGCGGTCAGCTGCGGGGCCCTGGCCACAGCACAGCACAGGAGGTGGGAGGTGCAGTGCCTGGTCGGAAGTAGGAAGTGAGACAGACCTACTCCCTCCTAAATTTGACCTAAACATGGCAGCAAATCTCACCTGCTTCAAGACTGGCTTTTTTTCTTAGAATCTTTCTTCCCCTTGATGAGAAACTGGAAGGTTATGTCCACACACAGAATTTAGCCTGCATGCATTAGAAGCATGCTCTCTCCTCCAACCCAGCCTACACCCAACTCTGTCCTCAGAAAAGGTAGTTTGATGGGCTAAGCCCAAACTCCACGTGGTCTGTTGTCTCTGGGAGACAGCAGCAGTGTCTTCTCTGGCAAGCACCTCATGCAGGCTCAGGTGCAAAGAGGAAGCCATGGAAAGGAAGGGATTTTGGTTTATCAGTCTGTTTGTCATTGCTTCTCTTCATTCATTCCTTAGTCCCGTTGTCTCTTCAGTCCTTCTTGTCCCTTTTATCACCACCTCCTAAGCAGGACATGAGCATAGCAACTCCTTCCACCAGTCAGCCCCTCTGAGCCCATTCAGCCCACTGCCCCAGCCGGGGAGGGCGAGGGACAGGCGCTGTGGGGGTCACCTGGGGCTGGCATCACCCAGAGCCACCACCAGCGACTGGCAAGGCACTTTGAGCACTAGTGATGTTTGTCTCCAAAAAGGCTGTTTAGGTGAGACAGTTACAAATTGTATTTTATAAACTGTATTTCTATAAGTGGATTTTTTCACTAGCGGGCAAAAGTGCTTTAATAATCCCAGTTGTGATTAATGGCAGCGTGTCTTGGCAAAGCAGAGACTGCTGCAGCTTCGGTTCCTTCTCGAGGAGGAATTACAAGTGGTAAACAGAGAGAATGCACACACCTCTGCCTGGAAAATATTGATCTAGACTCTTCCCAGGTAAAAGACACCCAATAAAATTCTCTGAAGAGTTAGTTTTCAGTCTGTGAGCTGAAGAGATCTGTAAACAGGATCGTGCCTTTTTTAGGGGTAGAAAACATTTCAGTCACTCTGGCATGTATCTGAGATGTAATGATTTAGTGCCCTCACTACCAGAGAAGAAATGCTGTCCCAATTACAGAGACTGGGATCTGAGGCACATGCTGTATCAAATGACTGGTTCATGGGCTCCTAGAGAGGCTGTAGGGCTGAATCCTAACTTCCAGCCCTAGGTCTCTCCTCCAGCAGGTCAAGGAAAGCCACTGGGGCCAATGCAAAACCTTGGACCCCACATTGTGAACACAGCAAGGGCAACTGCAATTCCCATTCTTTGCACACCTTTACCTCCCTTAAGTTGTTTTGTAACAACCTCTAAAACACAAAGTGGGATGAATGATCATACAACTACAATGTCAAAAGTACTCACTTTTCTACAGAACCATTGCATAGTTTGGAATATATATTTTTATTTCAAGAGGCTGAGTGTGTGAGAAAATTAAGAGGCACAGCAGTAAGCCATGTTTCATGTCCCGACGCACAGCTTTACTGATACACTTCTTGTCCAGAGCCCTGTAAGTCTGTTCTCCATCAAAGCCATAAATCTCAACTTCCATCTCCATTTTTACCTGTGAAAACAGAAATTTACCTACCAGACCTCACAATAATCCCATTTCATGTCTGTAGAACAACCTGGCACAACCAGATGGGCAGCCGCATGCTAGCAATTGGAGTCTTCCTTTGACAGATCAGTATTCTTCCAATACATTACTTTAGGCCAGATAATTTGAATTCAAGTTCTTCCAAAGGAAAAAAAAAAAAAA
>NW_010307750.1:0-18787 GCF_000700745.2 Antrostomus carolinensis | reverse complement strand
GGAAATCGTCCATATCATTGCATCCCTCACCGGTAACACCTCTGCAGAAATGTCATTAGTCATTTATCAGACACAGGCTCTGGCAGCTGATACAAAGCGGGAGAGGATGGTATGCCCCAGCCAACAATATAAACCTGCTCGAGTAACATCCCTAAAGCAAACCCCCAGTCTGGGCCCAACCAAAGAACCGCTTTTGATAAAAGATTGTCAGTTCCGGACTCCCCTCTTCCAATCACACACACATGAGCGGGGTCAAGACCTCCCCAGCAAGGCTTGACCCTCTGCTCTAAACAGGACTAAGGATTAGAATAGCTGCACAATGCTATGGTGTGTCAAAAAGGTTTTTACCTGCACATATTTTGGGAGGACATTTCAGATGACTGGTGGAGCAGAAATAGTGCTGCTCATACCAAACAGCTAACACTGAAAACATCCCTTCCAGGTCTTCTTGTTCCCTTTGTAACATGCTCTGTTGGAGAGATCCAAGTCAAAGACCATTGCAATACTTGCTCCGCTGCTGCCTCTGTACGCCGTCCACCCACTTACACACGCACCAAGGAAAGCAGAAGCATCCCGGCAACTTTGAAAAATTAATCCTAATCCAGGGGAACGATTAATTTTGGAGGGGGTCAGGTTCTCCACCCCTTTGCACCTGGCATAGTCATTTACAAGTATGCAGCCTTGTAAATGGGTACAAAATACTACCACTAGTAACAGGAAAATGTTATTTGCATTAATCACGTACTTTGCACTTTGCAGATGGAGAGCAGTAACCAGGGCAGTGGAGAATTGGGCTGTATTTCAGATGCACCGTTACTTAGTAGTAACATAAACAAGTGCATCTTCTAAAAATGAATAACAATCAGTACTTGTTTATAAACATTGGTTTACACACACTATATTCTGAGGAATACAAACAACAGAGCTTCACCTCCTTTCCCCCAAGAAAGAAAATATTGCTGTGTTGTTTGTTTGCTGGTTCAGTGAGGGCCAAGGGGTAGATGGCTGATTTTCCAGCAAAGGAAAGGTAAGATCTGGCAGACAGGTGAGGCAACCTGTGGAAACAAAAAGTTAAGCATGCAGTGCAATCTTTGCCTGAGGTTTAAAGTAAGTCTGAGGTGTCCACTGAGACACATTCATAGAAAAAGTGTCTTTGTGTGAATTTCCTTCTTGTTACAGAAGCAGAGAAAGCCCTTGAGAGACCAAGTGACAGCCACTTTCTGCTGCCTGTAATTATTTGAGGAAGTGAAAGATGGTGACTCATGGCTCAGAGGGCAGCAAGAGCACAGCTATGACACTAATGCATGGTCCTGGATTAGAAGGTGGATAGTCACAAGAACGTGTTACTTTGCACAGGCAGTTATATTACATCACTTGTAAAAATGGATCAAGTGTGTTTTACTAGGCACTACTATTTCTGCATTTAATACAGTGTACAACTCAGCAGTCAGACCCAGCATGGGGTCTTAAAACTCTGCAAAGATTCTCTCCATTCACTCTCTTTAAAGCCACAGTCCTCATCCTCACATCTGCTTCTTGTCAAGCATTTTTCCTTTTTGCTGTCATACCATGGTGCTTGGCTTGGCATGATCCAGTGTGGCAGGAGCACTGTCCCCTTGCCCCCACCCTGAGCTGGTCCCTGCCTTACCAGAACGCACCAGCACTAGGCTCCCTCGGATGCAGAGGTATTTCACTGGTTGTCCTACAGGGAAATAAATGGGGTGGAGGGAGGGGGTGTATTACTGCTTGTGAACAAGCCCAGACTAAGGTTCATGGATGTTCTTATCAAAAAAATCTACTTTAAGAGTTTTCTGTCCAAGCCTTGCAGTTTTTCTGGAGTGCTGCCATAAGAGAGAGAAAGAACAGTAGCTGTGCCAAACAGCATAGTTTTAGGGTCTGGATTTTGCAGTAGAACTGAACAAGTGCAAACTGCTGCACAAGGGATTCCCATGCTCCTAGCATGGAACGTGGTTACTTATGCACGTAGAAAAATCATATCTGTAGGGTTTTTTCCCTTCGGCTAGAGTTGCATTCCATGTTTAACTGTCAGCTAATGGTGATTTTGGCAATGAACTTGGCAAAATGCTCACTTTCCTCTTGCTGCTGTCCAATTCATTAAACTCATTCTATGATCTTAGATTCAAACTGTTGATTTTTTCAAAAACTGTTGATTTTTTCAAAGTATCTGTACCATGGGCATTAACAAGTACTCATGCAAAGAACGCTCCTAGCTAATAATTTCAGCTGAAATTAATACCCTTACTGCATCTCTAAATACGATTAAAAACAACCCCCACCTTTTACAATGCCTTTTTTGGTTTTCCATTTGTAGGAGTCTGCATGCTAAAACTGCTGTTCTGACTTGCATGTGTATAAATCAGCAGCAGTTCTCTGGTATACGTGAACTCACAGCCAGAATATTTAATTTTTAGGAGGGCAGATTAACAAAGGCACAAGCAGAACCCCGGAAAAAGAAAAGGATCATAAAGTAGAAAAGTGATGGAGCCAGGCACACACAGGATACTGTGTCCCCAAATAGTTCAGCGTCAAATAACAAAAATAGCCATAACTTCATTGCTAGAAGAGCTCAATTAACCATAGAGTTACACAGTAGCAAGGAAAAACATCTAAGAATAAAAGATTATATCAAGTCAATACGCCTATTAGTCCAACTAAGACCTTTCTTTGGTTCATGCCTGAACCTGTCTGTTTCTCTGTGACCTGAAATTTAATCTTTTGTGAATTCAATACCCTAAATGTAATCCTCTGTGAAATTTATACATAATCAACCCTCCATTATCAGGGGAGACAGGGGGCTGAACAAACTGAATGATGGAAAACCTAGATAATACAAGTACTTCTGGGCCAGGCTTGGCCTGTTCATAAGTGCTGTGCCTTACAATAAACATCCTGCTTGATTAAGCTGCAAAGCACAGAACCAGTTTAGGTATCACTGTGTGCGTAACACGGCTTATTCCCAAACTCGGTAAGACACCCAGAAATAAAGGAGAATAAACTCTGGTTTTTATCGTTACTACAGTGCACAGGAATTTTAATTCACATTTAAAATGTGTGATCTAGATAGTGATCTAGATAGTGGTGTGATGGTTCTGCAAGCAGCAATAAAAGACTAATTAAAATACCTCATTTTTTTCATTAAGAATAAGATGCCAACTCTTAAATAGGATTGAAGTAACATAAGTATCCAGTTGCAGGAATAAAAGACTTCATCTAGGAAGAATGGCAACATCGTACTCCTTAACACACTGTGGAGGGAGGCAGGAAACCACTCTCTTACTGGGCTTCCAAAACTAGTGAAGGAAAATACCTACAAATTCCAGAAAAAGGATGAAAAACACTTCAGGCTTGGCAAATTATTATTATTAACACATTAGATTTCCCCAGGTTACGCTGAAACCTATTTCCAGAGCTTGCTGTGAACGTTTGCTTGTCATTGTTTGGATAGAGAAGCTGAAGACTGAAGCAGAAATTTCCAGTGCCTGGGTATGTGAAATCTGCCTTCTGGGTAAGTCTCTGTTTGTTTCTATGAGCTTTTGATATCAGCTTCTCCTGAAAAATATTTCAGTCAGCATCACTTTTCACTCCTTCCTTTTTGGTGATTTTCTTTTCACTGGATGTGAATGCAAACAGGTGGCCATGACTGGTAGGTACTTTTGCAGTTACTCCTGCTTTGCTTTTTCCTGCACCTGCGCGGGCTCTGCTGACCATGACTGCATGTCAGTGGATGGTGATGTTCAGAAATTCTCAGGGTACACTTACAAAGGACCAGGTAAAATTTAGCTAAGGGTTGCAGTTGCTTTATAAGCAAACTAACAAAAATATTGTATGATATTTGGAAGTACCAGAAATTCTGTTTCTTAATGGTTTAAAAGGAAAACACAGGGGAGATCTAGTGTTTTAAAAGTATTTGGCTACAGAACTGATGTTTTTATAGGAGAACAGCATCACCTGAAGAATTTGACTAAACATATTAGGTTGAAAGCAGAATAATCACCTCATGAGCAATCAGAAAAAGAAGCTTCATGAATGACACAGCAAGACAAAGCCTTGTTCCAGATCTGCGAAAGGGGGACAAAACTCAGGAGCTGGACTGACCGCTACAGTGATGATCATGTGCCTTCAAGATTCAAGCAGATCAAGATGCAAAAGGATAACCTTTGCAGACAAGCTAGCACACACTCAACCACAGATAGCTGGGACTTTCAAATATGCCAGGGCAGCCAGCTAATGAAAGGCAAACACTGCAGAGTTTTAGTCCTGATGCAGAACGATGTAGAATAAATTAATGTTGCCCTTTTGCATTTACTGTGGAAAGCTGCCCACCCCCTCAGCACCTCAAGCCGGTGACAGTGTAATCCTCAATTCACCTATTGTAAATTTAGAAAAGATTGGAATGTGCAACTGATCATACCTAGGATGTTTACACGTGCTGTTTGATCCCAGAATACTGGCTTGTCTCATTAATGGCTTGTGTCATGCTCCTTTCTAGCTTCAGAAATGGCAAATGTTTACCATTTTAACTACCTTAGCCAACTGCTTAAAGAAAAGCAAAAAGGAAGCAAAGAAAGCACAATGGGCACAGTAAAAAGTGAATGTTAAATTACTCTGAGGAACAACTCTGCTTTAAAAAAAAATTCTCGATGTTACTTTTGGCTCTTGAGATAACTAAAACATGCATGTTAATAACCCAACTTATCTTTTCATGCCTGCACTATTACATACTTCAATTCATATCGTGGAATAACTGGTCTGTTTTCTGTCATCCTCACTTCTGGTTCTCATCCTTCATGACCCCAGAAGCACAAGAGAAATTACAATAAGTGCTTATTTATTTGTTTACCCCACCCCTTTATAATGCATGTGTGTTTACATTGGGATTTTTTTCCTCTCATCCCCAAAGTGGTGGATAATAACTAGTAACCCTTTACTATTAGTGAATATAGCCATAATTAATGTATTTAATATAGATTTTACTTCAGAAATTTTTAATTTTTAAGCATATTAGATTTGAAATACTATCCAGCCTTTAAAAAGCTTATTTTTTCAAGCCTTCAATTACTAATTCTTCCTTATGTGCATGCAAGTTCTATGGATATATGTACAGCTGGAAGCAAAGTCTAAACGTTAATGGTTTTTTTTTTTTCCTACGGAAAAACACCTATTTTTGCAAAACTGCTGGGTATCATTTGATAGGGATGAATACTGCTGATGCTGAAGGACAAACTGAACATAATTTAGAATGCAAAGTAGGGTGTTTTAAAATTTTGTATGAAGACAACTGATTTCTAAAAGTATGCCTAAGTAGTTCAGTACCAAACACGGCACATCTTAGGTGCCTATAACTGATATTTGGCCCTGGTGATTTTAACAACTTGTAGAGTTTGGCCCTTATTAACCAAGCAAAATATTAATTTCATTGTAAAAGTCCTGCATGAGCTCTGCTGCAAGTCATTTTCATATCAAACCCAACCCCTCTTCACTTAGAGATGCACTTGATTATTGACAGTTCTTGTACATGGCTACTAATGCTGAACACACCAGCAGGGACTAAGCTGAGCATTTAAAGCATCTAGGTTTTAAAGCAAGAAAGAAGAGTGGGCAGCTATCAAGAAAACCTTGTATTTCCTTAAGAAGTACAGTCCATGGGGGTTTTGTGTTTGGCATGCTGTCTCCAACACAAAATCACATTTATTTTTTTACTTTTATGTTTCTGGTGAAAATTTTCTCAGATGCGCATATTGGAAACACGGTGACTGTAGGAGTTACCATACCTAAGTTCTGCTTTGATGCCCTTAGAGCCCAGCATATGATGGGCAACAGGAAAGGATAAATATCACTGAAAGTAGCCAGGGATGAGAGCCCTATCCCTGTCAGGAAGGCTGGTCTGGACTAAAATGACTGACACATACTGATCTGGTCTACGGCAAACAGATCTATTCCTGGGACTTCTCACTTGCAAAAGATGTTCTGCAGGTCGGAGTTTTTGACAGGCCACTTGTCCAAGGCCTGTCTGCTGGCGCGATCTGCCTAGGTGCTGTGACTCCAGGAAGGCACAAAGCTGGCGCAGAGCTGCAGTGCCGCCTGACGGACCAACAGACCCAGGGAGAGCACCGTCCCCTTCGTCCGCTGACAAATTGCACAGCTGTGGTGTTACATGTCAGCACTTGCATTGCGGATCTCCAAAGACAAACCAGGAATGTTCTGCATGCCAGACAGGGGCACTGAGCCATTACATTGAGACAAACTTCTTGAGGGAACTGTGGGCCCTGAGTGAACAAGAAGAGTGGGGAATCCACTGATGTAACGTTACATCCACGTAACGAGAGGCAGCCTACTGCAGCGAGGCCAGCTCTACAGCTGAAAGAGAAGATGTCTTGCAAAAATGTGCTAAATCCATGCACCGTTTGCTGTGTGGATACTACATTGATTTGCAACAACTCGAGTGGCATTTAGATAAGGTAGGAGAGACTATATATCCCTGAAGTCTGAGGTATGCTTTCATCAACATTTGCGGTGAGCCTGAAGTTATTTGATGATGTTTATCATCATCTGGAATACTTCCAGTGGAAAACATGATCTTGCTGACCTGGAATCTGAGATCCTGCGACCTATATATTCGGAGTAAGAGTCAACAGACAAATTCACATTGACATTTAATGCAGAGAAGCAAAGGACTCTGGAGCTACCTGAAATGGTCTGCTCACCTGTCGAGGTTATCTTCTAAAATTAGCCTTTCAGATCAGAAACTACAGTTCTTGTTTGTTTCCATGAACTACCACAGCTGATAACATTTCGCCAGGTCCTTTCCCTTTAGAAAAGCTAAAGGGCTTTTAAAGTGATATTCCTACTGGGAATCTAAAGAATCTCTATTGGATTGTAGAAATAGATTTTGTAAATAATTTGTCACATCATCAAAACAAAAAAGCAGTTTTGAGAGATAGGCAACTATGGAGGGGGGATAAAAAACCCGTAATTGTAACCATGGAGGAAAAAGGTAACCATTTTTATCTGTGATGACAGATTAGTTTATTGAAACATATGACATCTAGGATAGGGAAATAATTAGAATAAAAACTTTGACTTGAACTCTAGAGGGCTTCTCCTTTGTTACTTCCCACTTTACCTCTTTCTTTATCAACATCTTGTGAGAAAGGGCATAGAAAAGGAACAGCAAGGACAAATATTGGGATAAAAACAAACATTAATTGGAGAGCAATAACTCATGGTCACAGGTAACACAGCAAAAGCTTCACTGTCTCAGAAAATAGTCTTAAAAGAAAACTAGTGACACGCTGTAGATGAGGCTACAAGTAGATGGATGCACAGCTTCTTGGAAAACTTCACTCACAGCTGGTGTGAGTAGTTTGCTGTCAAACTAGAAAGGCGTGTCATTTGGGAATCTGTAAGGGTTAAGTCCTTTTCCTGTATTGTTATTTGACAGTCTAGGTAACAGAACAGATCACACATTTGAAATCTGCACGTGGGGTAAGGCGCTGTAGGCAAAATGGAGCAGAGTAAGAGATTTCAGAATGATTTGGAGAGATCAAAGAAACGGTCTGAAAAACACAGGATTCAACTGAGCAAGGACAGGTGCTAAGTCCTGTACTTAGGAAGGGAAAATATTGTCTGGGAAAGTACAGGATGAGGAATGACTAGATGGATAACAGTTGTTCTGAATAGAGCTTGGGGAGTATTACAGAGGATCAGAGCTGAACATGAGTCAACAATATCATGCTGTTGCAAAGAAGGCATCCATCAACCTGAGCTGTACAAAGAGGAGTTTTGTCTGACGTAATTCCCTTATTTTTCTTGGTGGTGATAAGACCTTTAGTAAGAACATTGCATGCAGCCTGGCAGTTGCACTTTAAGTAGGAAGTAGACTGGCCAATTCAGAAGAAAGGATAGGACTAATCAAAAGCCTAGAAAAAGAGAGCCACAAAAAAAGGATGATGGAAAGGGTATTGTTCAGTCTAGAAAGGAGAAGACTGAAGGCAGAAAATAACCTTTAAAGAGGAATGGAATAAACAGGTTTTGTTACTCAGAGTGGAGAAGATGGAAGAAAGCAGACTTAAATTACAACAGAAGTTCAGATTAAACCTCCTAATGGCAAATGAGAGAGTATGCCAAATTTTGAAACTTCTGACACTAGTAGTTTTAAAAATAGGTTGCACAAAGTATCTGTCAGGAATGATTTAAACATGATCCACCTTTGGATCAGGAGGAGGGATTAAATCACTCCTAGGTGTCCCATTTTGCATGATTATAGGAGCGAGCAGGCTCTGGAGTGGCAATGAAATACGCAAAATCCCTTGGAAAGCAAGAAGTACAAAAGTTGAAACACCCTGTCTAGAATGAAGGTTCCATTTCTAGGAAGTGGACACTAGTAAGTGACAAAACCGCACATCTAAAGAGGGTCTGGAAGGTGATGAATAGATACAGTCAAAGCAGGGAAGAAGAAAAGGCTGTTTTATTAGGGAGAGAGACAGAAGCAGAGATCACACAAACATTTTAAATATTTGTATTTGTACCCAGTGAGAAGGTAAGTCATGGAGTGTCTCTAAGAAATGCAATCCTCTCCCAGACACAGAAGCCATTGCAAACACAGGCCCTTAACAGACACCAAGATTTCAGACATGGAACATGTCTTAAAATTCAGCTTCACCCAGGAGGCTCTGAACCAGAGCCTAAGGAATGCTTAGTTTAACTGACACTTGTTTAAATCCAAACTATTAAATCTTTTAGCCAATAGGCAATACCTGTTTAAGCAAAAACCCTGAAGAAGCCAACTCTCCACATACAAAATATAAAATTAATACTGTCATGTTAGGACACTCTGCACTTAAAAAGAATCCTGGCTGAACAGAGTCAGATGCTTTAATCCACTCATAAACCCAGCCCCTTTCCCCTCCACTGTTAAAAAAAGGTATGTGGTAAGAATGTGGCTAGTAATCCTGGGGTGAAAGAAGCAGCATAAATCCCACCCATCAGTCACAGTCCACAAAGCTTTTACTTGGACTGCCCTTGGCTGTGATAACACATCATTACTAATCTTCCAAACATTACGCACATACAATCTGGAATGCAAGAACTACCATACAGTCCATAAACAGACTGAAGCAAAGCCCTTAGATTAGTTCAGTCCCAGGATTCAAGAAAAAAAAACCCCAACAAACAACAAACCACCCTTCAGTCAGGGCAAGTCCCTACCTGAAATCACTAGTGAAATTAATTCTGATTTGCAGAAATGCTAAGTTATAAAACTGGGAAAACTCGCAGTAGTCTCCTTGAACCAAGCAACACACAATCCATTTGAGTCACTGAAATCTCCCTCAGCATTAGCAGTTTACAAGGAAATTAATTAGGTTGTAGTTACAAAATACAGACTTTTTTTTCTTTAATTGAGCATCTGCAGGACAAAAAGCTATAAAAAAGAAAAAAGCTACTTTTAGAATTGTACCTTTTCTCTTGGTTTTTTTTTCCCCCTTCCACTTATTTTTCCATAGAGAACCTGACATTTCACAGTTTTTCCCAGCAAGCAGATCAACTTCCATAAAAATGCAGGCAAATTTATCAATCAACTCATGTTAACTCAGCCCGTAAGAAAGGTAAGACTCCTGAAAGAATTATATAGTTCATCTTCATTCTCACAGTCACAGTTGTGTCCTTACTGCCCAAGTTTCAAAAGAAACACTAAAACTTTAAGCAGCGTTACAGACATTACAAGTGAGGTCACATGCTTGAGCAAGAAAAGTTCTCAGGACCCCTGTGATATTAAAAAAAATGCCCAGTGATAAGGACAGACAGAGGGAATGTAAGACAGACAGCAAAGGAAAAAATACATCCTGAATAGTTCCAGTTTGATAAAATTGTAAGTAACTAAAAATAGATTCTTAGTAAAGAGAAATGCCAGGAAAATTCAAACTCCTCTGCCTTTTTTTGAACTGCAGGTTTCCATCTCTCCAAAGACACCTTAATTACCCATCTCCAGTGATAAGGACAGACAGAGGGAATGTAAGACAGACAGCAAAGGAAAAAATACATCCTGAATAGTTCCAGTTTGATAAAATTGTAAGTAACTAAAAATAGATTCTTAGTAAAGAGAAATGCCAGGAAAATTCAAACTCCTCTGCCTTTTTTTGAACTGCAGGTTTCCATCTCTCCAAAGACACCTTAATTACCCATCTGTTAAGCTTCTTTTTTTTTTTTTTTTCTTTTTGTATTGAAACTACTTTAGCTAATATAAACATGCAAAAGGCAGAGCAGCAGGATTTTTATCCAAGTCACATGCACATCACCCCTCTCCTTAGGTCTGACTTCTGGTGATGCTTCCAAAAGATCAGAGGTTATTTTTCTCTCTCTTTGTTTTGGAATAAATATCTAAGGGTAAGGTAGAAAATCCTTCAGTTCTCAAAATATTCTCATAGAAGTTATTTCAAGCTTGTCTCAAAAAGCAAAATGAACTGCTGCTGGTCGTTGGCCAGACTCCTTTAGCTGCAGTATTTACTTCCAGCTGAGCTTTTTGAACGTCTCCAGCTAAAACATCTGTCCTTTCCTAGGACATGATTACAGGACAACATTATTTAGTTCACATTGTGAAAAACAACTTTCTGAACTTTTCATCAAGAAAATTGGCAGCTCCACACTGTGGAGAGGAGACATAAAGAAGGCAGGAGATCCAACTGCTCTTCCTATATTTGCTTTCCCAGGGCATATTGTGGAGTAGGAAAAGCAATGGGGGAAAAAAAAAAGTTTGTCAGCACAGAACCAAGAGTGCAGCCCTCTTTAATACAAATTGGTGACACAGGTTTGCTCACCACGGCTTATATGATACACCCCATCTGCCTCAGCATCAACATCAAGCAGACAGGTTGGCCATGGACCCTTCCTAGAGGGCCCTAAGCACAAAAGGCACATGAGATTTGTAGGCAGCAGGAACTAAGGCTACTCCTCTCACACTGGCTGCAGCACACAAAGCTGCAGGCATCTGGTATCCCAGGGAGCTGGGAATGAGGTAAGGAGATACAAGCACTCTTAGTCTTTTTCCTGGCCCAGCTACCTGAGGTTCAGTGGAGTCATCACCAGAGGCATATCAGAGTTAGGCAATGAGCTCCCTAGAAATTCTGCTTCACTGGCACAGATCATGATGCTCAAACTGTCTATTAAACATTGCAGTCTGATAGCACACATTTATCCCCTCCTCCTCAATTGTATTTTCCAAGAAATCTCTTCTGCTCTGTTCTTGGTGTAGGCAGGAAAAGCCAAAAGCCCTAATTAACTTCTGATTGAACTTTCATTAACTTAAATATGTAGGGCTTGCAGCCATTATCACAGCCTGGAAGACAACAGATGTTAGATATGTTAAAATAAGCTGGCACCAGCCTCACTAGGTAGCCTCAGGCAACCCGTGAAAATGTCAGTAAACTTTTACCTAGCAACAAAATCTTCTCTAAAGAGCAATCCAAAAATTTGCAGAAATTGGTGGCTCCTTCTCCCTGTCCTCTGTGACTAAAAGCTTGGAAAAAATTGCAATCTGTGTTGCATTTTCTTAAATTCCATCTTTTTTTCCTGGTAATTCTTTTGCCTTATTAGTGCTATGTAAAAAAGTTTTTCTGAGTCCTCTGGATATTGTCTTGGTTTTTTTCACATAGGACTGGGCTGAGCCATCAGTGGCTCAGCTGGTGGTGATCCATACCCAGCCTGTGCCGAGTGTGTTCAGCCCAGAGCTGCTAATGCTCATCCTGGCTTCCCAAACCACAGTGGCTGCTGCTGCTGGTTAAGGCAACACAAGGCACAGGGAGCATGAGCCCATCTCCTGCTGACAGGAGCAGCCTTCCTGCTGGGCCCTCCGAAGGGGAGAAACGCTGCACCAGGATGGGGGGAGGCTGTGGAAAGATGCAGCTTTTGCACCTTATTGCCTGGAGTGCTGAAGGAGGAAAGTAGGACTGGGAGCCAGAGGGGAAGCAGCAACGGCTGAAAATGGACAGAAGTTAGGAGGTAAAGGGTGTAAGAAGCCAAGGACTGTATGTATGAGCTTCCAGAATGGGGTCTCCTGGGTACCTCTTGGCAAAGCAGTAGCAATCAACCAACCAACCTACCAAACTGTAAGCAGGGAACCTGAGCTCTTCAGAGCCTTGAGACGCATTCAGCATTCACCTCCAAGGCCCCTGGTCTAAGCACTGATGAAGCACTGCAGCAGAACCACCACCCCAGATGTGGGGTTCAGCACAAACAGGCAATTCCAACAAAAGTCCCCAGAGAGACACAGGGATGTGTATATACTTTTTAAACCAGACCAGATGACTAAGGTTCCATCCCACAAGGCACTACCCAGCTCCTTTAGCTTGCAGAGCCTTCTTGACAGCACCCAAAATACTGCTAGAGCTTATCAGAGGTTAGAGCAGCCAGAAATATCCAGCCTAGTAGGTCTGAGGGTGCAGCACTCAGCAGGAGCCTCCATCACCACAAGGAAATGGCCCCACTTACACAAGTTACAGACAGCTCTGCCATTCCCTGGGCAGTGAGAACAGACCCCCTTTCCAATGGAGCAGTCACACGAAGGTATGACTGGATGACAGCACATAGTAAATGATACTGTAAATTGCTTAACAGTAACATATTGTTCCACTGAGGTATCTGCTTCATTATTCCAGCTGGTGGTGAGTTTATGCTCTGAAACACGAGGATTCGTGGCCTCTGACATTTTATCCAAGCTAATCTGACTACAGATGCTGTTCTTATAATCCTAAATGCCTAATCCTCATTCTCAAAATGTTTTTAAATTGTCTTGACAGCATCCTACAACTGTAAGCACCACAGGTTAAACATCAGTTACTGGCTGTTTTGCATTAGCAGCTCATAACCCACTTGTGAAAAGAGCCCTAAAGTGCAAGGCTGCTTGGAGAACCTTTCGTACTCTCCTCCCTTCAAGCATCCCATTACTGTATCTGGCCCTTACTCTGGGTACGGCCCCAAGTGACTTGTCCTGAGCCATTCAAGAAATTTGTGGTAAACCTGGGTATTGAAACTAGCCCTCTCCCCAGGGCTCATCCAGAGCTTATTTAAATCAATAGAAGTCTTTCCAGTTGATTTCAATTAACTTTTGAGAAGGTTCTGAGTCTCAGGGCACTGCCTTTGCTGTGACAGCATGCTTTTTATACTGCTCATTTTATACACCTATCAGATTTCTTCCAACAATTCTTTCCAAATTAAATTGCCTTAGGGTGTAAGGGAACATTTCAGAGAGATGAGGGACTGTAAGCAATCCTATTCTCATTGAAAATCAATATGACTTGGATACCTATCTGCAATTTGTGCCATTTTAAATTTTCCCCTTAACCAAGCCAGACCTTTCTGCAATACCTTTCCCCATTTTTATCTCTTTTTTGTGGATCACTTTTGCTGTCTTTTAAGATGCATAATAGGAAGATGACAGGAGAACCTAGAACAGCTGGACAGTAAACATCACTGACAGACTAATGTACAAGAAATCTATCTCAGAGTACAGCCCTAGAAAAAGGATTTATTAAAAATGGATTAAATTGGTTATTAGTTTAGTGGAGATGTGCTCCTCCAGTTTTATCCTCTGATTCCTGTAGTACACAAAAAAAGCTGGAGTGCTGCCATGACAAACTAGGCCTATCATCTTCCAGTGGCTTTAATATGGGTCAAAACATTTAATCAGCCAATATTAATTTATTTTAGTATTCCCTGGGGAAACCCAGGGTGACTTTAACACAGAGCTCCTTCTAGCTATTTAAACAAAGAAGAAATGGAAAGACATCCGCTGTGATTTATTTTCTCTGGATGATCAGTGGAGAAATTGGATATGCATGACACACATTCATTTAGTCCTCACTTCCCTTTGATGATTAGGGCAGAATTTTCGTTCTGGTGTATGGGGATTTGTGTGTGCCACTCCAAACAACATCTAAGTCCAAATGTAACTTTCCAAGAGTGAAGTTCAGAGACATAAAACTCCAGGGTAACTGGCTAAAATAGAATATTATAATTGCACACAAGCAATATTTATGCTCTAAAGTTGAAGCTCAAGCCTCATAAAGGCTTGAATGAATTTGTAATTAAGATCCTTTCCCTAGCTTTGGTAAAAAAGCACATTGGAAAGATGTGGAGGCATCAACTTAATTAAATCTATAACAATTGATTAACCATTTCAAAACATCTGTTGCTTGGTCCTTTGTACACTATTGCGAATAACCTCAATAATGAGGTGTGACCAATTGTTTCATTGCTTGAGCATTGCAGCCTCAGCAGAGGAAGGCTGAAGAGGCATAGCTGTAGCTCAAACTGATCACAGTGAAATGCTAGGTCTGTGTAGCCAAGTTATGAAATTTAACTTGTTTATAACCATCATTTGTTTATTAATATAATCTTTTTACAGACCATGAGAATCAGACAGAAATGTGAGCATCTTTTTCAGAAACAGTCTCCTTACCTTTCAGAATTACCTGACATTCGCTAGAAGAAAGGAGTTCTCCAAACAAAAGCTAATGGAAGGATGAAAAAAAAGCTTTATAACAGATTATAGAAGCTTTGTAATCGCTGCTGGCAAACCCAGAGGTGATTTGAAAGGCTACTACTGTGGTGTAATATTTTCCAGTTTTCATGCAGTCCCAATGTCAAGCGATACAAGCAATAAAGCTCTCCCTTCCCTTCCTCTGTAAGACTATTCCATACATCACACTGTGAGCAAGTTTTATTTTTGGACTGTGATGAACACCTCACAGGATCAGGCCAGCAGCAAGGCACTAAGCACGTGGTAGTGATACATCACATGGATTCGAAAACAACTGCCTTCTACCACTGCAGCACTGGGTGCGCTCATTGAAATCACTACAGAATTAAAACCCCAGCACAATCACAATGCCCAAAGAAATATAGTCTTGGCTAAATAATGACACTGCACTCAGTTACTAAACACTAGTGGATTTATTTTAAGAGTAGACAGGGGAAATGGGTTTAAGCTGAAAGACGGTAGGTTTAGATTAGATATTAGGAAGAAGTTCTTCACTGTGAGGGTGGTCAGACACTGGAACAGGTTGCCCAAGGAAGTTGTGGATGCCCCCTCCCTGGAAGTGTTCAAGGTCAGGCTGGATGAGGCTTTGAGCAACCTGGTCTAGTGGAAGGTGTCCCTGCTGATGGAAGGGGGGTTGGAACTAGGTGATCTTTAAGGTCCCTTCCAACCCAAACCATTCTATGAGTCTATGTGCCACTTCCTGGACAGGTCTCAACACTAGACTGGAGATTTAGTCCCAAGGAATCAGATGCAAGTGCTCACAGCCACACACACACACTGAGAGAATGGGAAAGACTGACCTTGAATGTGCTGAGCTGTATCTAGCAAATGACAGGTGGCAACAGCAAGCAACTGAAGTTCTACTTCGAGGAGGCAGCCTCCGCTTGGTTTGCAGATAGCCATCCTTAACCGAGCTCAGGAGAGGGTGCTAATACACTCAGTATCTGAAACACCTCAGTCTTCTGTGATAGCTGATATATTTTATGCCTAAATATGAAGAAAGGGGAGGGGGGAAAAACCAAAAACAATATAAATATAACTTTTTGGTATCCAAGGTTTATGTCTGGCCATTTAAGGAAACAGAGCCATTCTACTAAGCTGGAACAATGCTATGGCTCTGTTTCAGCTGGAAAGGTTAAAACAAATTACTTGAGGGAAGTGAGAGAAGAGCAAAGGTTTTTAATAGGCATTGTCATGCAGAAGGAGTGAAACAGAGAAAACATTCTCTTCTGTTATTCTTCAGCAGAGTTTGGATTTTCTAATTTCAGGCATTAGTGTTTCAAAATCTTTGCAGTGGAAGCTCCAGAGGACTCCTGTGCCAGCAGGAGGCCCGGGCTGCAATGCACTGAGAAAACTTAAGTCCGATAATCCTCACACAAAATTTCCGTGCTGGAGCATTTAATATTGTAATTTCCAGCACACATAGATAAACCCCTGCTGGAAGGATAACACAAAACAAACGCATTCCCACTGGACAGGCTGGTGCAGCTCTGATTCCGCATAATAGATTGCATAATACACTTGGGGAAGCTGTTATTTCAGTGTCTTCACTGAATATTCCAGAAGAATTTCAGTGGAAACAACATTCTGTGCACAAAGGCAAGGGATAGGCAGGCCTACAAATCCATGACAAACACACTATCCAGCGAGAAGTCTTCCCCCAGGCTGTTCCCAATCCATACTCGCCCTCCCACCTCCCAGACAGTTTTCCTGACAGGCTAGACAGCAGGTGAGGGATCTTTTCCTCTGTCATCATCCCAGCTCGAGGACTTTTGCTGCTATAAACAAGACTCCTTTAAATGAACAATAACTGACTAGTCTTAAAACTTTTTTGAATCATCTATGATAAGATTTTTCATGAAGGCATAGTTTCTGGTGCTATTATAAGGATGTCAGTTTTGGTGAAAAGAAGGTTAAAACAAAACAGAACACCCAAGTCCCAAACCCATAAGCCATCTCGGATATACTCCAACAGGGATCCCACCAATGAACATGATTTATGGACCATGGATATTGTTAAAGTCTTGCTGTAGAGAACTGTTAACACCCATGAGTTTTATTTGGCTTTAAAAGTATTTTTTTAAAGAGATAGTCTTTTAGGTCATAGTGTCTATGTGAAAATTTGGAAACAATTTAGCCTTTCAGATGAGTTATCGATACACCCTACACAGCTTTGGCTTTGATTTCTTACTGCCTTTCTCTGCAAATTCTGCAGTGAGATGGGTAAGATGGCACATTTTGTATGGATTATTACACTGATAGGAGTTGAAAGCACTTGGCCTACAGCCTTGTATCTCACTGCACGCCCGAGGGCTCTGATAATCCTTCAGAAGTATACTGTGCCTCAAATCTTGTTGCTTCATTAGAGGCATACTTTCTCAGCCTGCTTTCCAAAAATCTTTCAAGGCATCCAGTAGTTGTGTGGTAAAGCACTCAAATCACAGGTGGCAAAAGACCGAAGTAGATTTTATTGGCAAAATTCATGCATTTTTGCCTGCAGCCGATTTTTTACTGCAACTACTTTCCCTTTCTGGGGTTCCTTCCTTTAAAACCTATAACTCAGAGCAATGTGTAGATTGAGCTTCCCATGGAGCATTTAGATACTTCCACAACGTTTACTGTGTGCTCCTTCACCTTGTGTCCAGTTCTGATTCTGTGGAAAGCATTTTTTTTTTTACCTTCTTAAGTATTTTTAAGGAACTGCTAAAATATTGCCATACCATTTTTACAGAGATCAACAGCAACTGCAAAGGATATGTAATTGATATAATGATATAATTGCTATTCAGGTCCTCACACCAGCATGGACTCAAAACTGGAAAATTACAGTTGGAGAATTTAATCCTGGAGAATTTAACTCAAAATTGACTGCTATAAAACATTTCAGTTTCTTACAAAAGCCAACTATTGACACTCCTTACACGCCAATCTGACTGAAAGATGAGACAAGCTGAGGGATCAGCTCATGCAGCACAGTGAACCCACCATTATAAAGGTCTTCTGAAACCAGTATATTTCAGCAATCTCTTACCCAACTTGCAGTTAGATTTCTCATTTCGGAATGAGCACCTGAAGAATTGTCTTTCCCACTCGCACTCTCAAAAAAAGGGATTTATTTTTCCTAAATCCCAAGTTTGCACAGAGAAAACCCAAATTCAATAGAAGGATTTTCAAGGTCTTATAAAAAGCAACCTGAAAAAAAGATATTTTTCAGGCATGCAGTGAGATACATCTTCCTGTCCTAACTCTTTGTTAAGACAGGATTGTTATTTGCATATCTCATCTGAATGGTTTTTAAGCAAAATTATTTATTTGAATTTAAGAATTAATTTAATTAATTGTAAGAGCACCACTATTAAAAAAACAAACAAACAAACCCCTCCTGCACTTTTGAGCCCTTAACCTGTGTAATATAGACAGTGTATCCCCGAAAGCTGAACTTACATCTCTATCACAGCTCAGCTTCAGCTTTTAAACCCTTATGTGGGCATAATGCTGCTCTCTTTTGCAGTGAAGTGACATGAAAGCAGCTGTTAGCATTACAATCGCATGTGACAATTTCCAATAAATTTCAAAATTAAATAAGCCCTTTTCCAGTGATTCTTTGAAGTCATCTAATTTTCTGCCAGTTGGTAAAGTCAGAGAGACAGAAGTCTCAAAGTAATCTGAATTTTATGGTTCCAAACTTTTCTTCCCTACAAGGAGCAAACCATTTTCTGCTTCAGTCTTTGAGGGATTATTAAGACAGAGGAACTATTATAACAACAATGAAGGGAATGCTTGATTTTCATATCAACTCATAAGCCGATCTCTGTTCTTGAAACTGAGATCCCTTATGCAGTGGTATACAGAGAACTGATCAAAAGTTGCCCAGTCTCAAAGGCTCATTAACACTTCAAGACTAATAAGAGCACCAGGAAAACAGTCGCATTAAACTTTTTATTAGTCCCACCCCCTTTTCCTCATACTAAGTTTACGTGCAGTCTATTCATTTTCTCTTTGTTTAGGTCACTCCATAATAAGTTGTCCCAGTAAAGTCACAAAGACAGAGGCTTAAGGGGTTTTTTAAAGCTAAATCCCAGCAGGAAAACCAGGCTGTGTCTGTGCTGCCTTCGATGGGAGGGTCAAGGCTCCCTCATGGCAGACTGACTCATTCTCTGTCTGTGGTCATGAAAGTGCCTGTGAATCATAGAATGGTAAATGGTTTGGGTCAGAAGGGACCTTAAAAATCAT
>NW_010307749.1:0-14980 GCF_000700745.2 Antrostomus carolinensis | reverse complement strand
ACCAAAAACTTGCCATGCAAACCCAATACACCCTTTATGGAGTAAGGTGTTTGACCTATAGTCATATTCGTATTTTGGTCAGTGCATGCTTGTCAAGTCCCCTGCTGTTGGAGCAAGTCAAACAAGATAGCTTTCAGCTATTGAATTGTTATTAATCTCCCCTGAGCTAGATGCAACTATCCTGACCAGATAGCATCCATTATGGTCACCACTTGTGGATATCACTTGAACAGCATTACAGGAAATAAAGGATCGGGGCAGGGGGTGTGAGGAGCACATCGTCACACAACTATTTATGAGAAACTTTAGCTGAGTTTAAAAAAAAGAGTTAAAAATATATTTCCTTACTAACATTTAAAACTGACTCATATATTTAAACTTTGACAGTATGCAAACTATAGCACACTTTCTTCATAGAAATGAGCTTATGTATTCAAGATGGCTTTATCTTTTTCCTTTCAAA
Source organism: Antrostomus carolinensis (assembly GCF_000700745.2). Taxonomy (NCBI): domain Eukaryota; kingdom Metazoa; phylum Chordata; class Aves; order Caprimulgiformes; family Caprimulgidae; genus Antrostomus; species Antrostomus carolinensis. Next base: position 14,517 of record NW_010307749.1, on the reverse strand, counting down.
CAAGTATATGTGTAACAGATCAGGTAGATAAGGTCACATCTTTTAGAAACACTTGCTTTTCCTTTTAGGCTGAATGCTTGAAAAAATGTGTTCAGTACCTATTAAACTCTTGAGCTTGTAGAACTGATTTAAATGAGTGGCAGAAGTAGAGTGCTAGCTATCTCTAATAATCTAATAACCTTCTTGCATCTTAGCACACCAATTACCTCATGAACCTGAAATCTAGAGAAACTTGGAAACACCCATTCTAAGGCACTTCTTCCATTCAGAATTCAATTGCTTCAATTAAAAAAACCCTACTCTCTTTGCCACTTTAAAAATGAAGTATAATAATGATAAACAACTTGACAGAAGAATATATTAGAGCAAACTGCTTTTCAGAAGTATAGGATCTTCACTTTCCTATGCCTTTTATTTTACTGAGGAAGATAATTGATATTCAAGTACACTACTTGAATCATATAAACAAGGTAAATATTTAGAAGTGGGCTATCTTTGGGGAACTCTAATGAAGAAAGAAAGTCTGCTGACTTTGTTCTTAAAGATAAGCAACTTCCCTTCTCCTCCCCTTATCCAACTCCATTAGTGGAGCTAGCTTCTACTAAACAAGCTCTCTGAACTATGCACAAATATACCTTACTGTAGATCTGCATTTACCATTAACATTAAAGGGGGTTTAGTTAAATGCTTTTGAGACAGAATATTTTCTGTTCATGTCACCTTATTCTTGAGACGTGTTCAAAATATTAATTTAAAACATATAGACTAGAAAGATGTAAAACTTAATCTAGTTTGATTGATAAAGGCCTACAGTTATTCTCCAGTTTCTAAAGACGATTTGTCCCATATTTTATACTTAAATATAAATATCTGCTTTAATAATTTTTTTATAGTGAGTGCTTGTGTATCTCAAATCACAACTGTCACCACTCAGTATTTAGGCATGATTTGGAATATCATTGCAATGCATCACAGAATGTATGAAACAATCTTCCAAAATATTAATTATCACTTTGAAAACCATTTATCTCAGCTGTAACATAATGCTGTGGTTCATTACCTGCATATACACTCTCTTTAGAGTACTAATGGCTACATGCAGATATTCCAAATGACTTCATAAACACAGGAACACAGACTGTTAAGCAATGATTAATTTCTGCAAGACAACATGAGGTCCCATAATTCTTTAATAGTGCTAAAGTGATGTATAGCATAAACACACACACTGCCTGGCTCAGCAAAATGCCTGTGGGAAGTATCAGGGATGTATCTCCTTGGAGAGCTCTGTAGGGATTTAAATCACCTTGAAAAACAAGCTATAGACAAGAGACTTGCACATGTGAGTGCTTTGTTTGAAAGAGAATAGTTGTTTTCTGTTGAAGGTATATCTTTTTTTGTAATACTCCTGTGAAGGATGTAAAAAAAGATTGTGTCTTTTCATAAAAGCCCTAAGGGTGGTGTTTTCTTCCTTTTTTTCAGTTCATAGTTTATGTTGTCTTTTCTGTTTTGTGTGTTACTCAATGTGTCATAAAACAGGCTGCTTCTCAAGTCAGACTGCCAGCCAGTTCCATCAAGAGCGATATGTGAGATGAATTTATCTAGAAAAACTAAGTATGTTTCTACAACAATCAAAATTTCTCAGTGATGTGCTACAAGTTTTAAGTGACCTTGTTGGTGTGAAGTGACATCAGCTGGAACATGCTACCTACAACAAAAGTTAATTGCTACAAGCTAGATAACAAATAGGTAAGTTATATTCTGTTTCGATACAGTGACAAATTTGTGTCATTATGGACCAGGTCTCTTGATCATCTAAAGCAATATTTTTTACACCTTGACAAGTTCTACTGAAGTCAATGACACTTTCATCAGCATAACACTAAAACATAGATAAGAATAGTAGTGTTTAGGTTCAGATTATGGTTTTCACTGTACTTCCCTTTCTTACACATGCTTAGTGATTTACTAATCAACAGTCATGCAAAATGTTACTATAAAATCAACAGACTTACTTGACAAACAAGGTGCAATTCAGTGAGTGAAGGTTTGGGATTGTTTCAAATCCATTTACTTTAACATATTCAGGGGAATTCCATGGTTTTGCTGCATGCTTGACACCAAGGTCAGCTTGCTACCCTAGGCACAAACCACAGACATCAGCTGTAGAAGGTTGTGACATGTAACGTGAAAGCCATGGAGAGGATTGAGCCTCTGGAACATGCTACTGCACCACCAATGCACAGTTCTTCAGGCTTAGCATAGGAAACTTAGTCTTTCCATCTCAATCCTAATGTGCTTTGCTGTTTGTAGCTTAGCTCATTTTAGTGGTCACATGGTACCAGATGGTGTGTTGATTTGCAGCATGGAGAAACATAGCTGGATGGAAATCTACTTTGATTTGCACTTCTCACTTAAGACAGTCAAATTGAACTCACAGCCCAAAGGATTTACAGACTATACTGGTTTACACCTAAAAATGTTAAGACTTTTTGGTATTTAAGGTTTTTTAATTATTTTTTAAGTATGATAGTTTCTTTCATTGAAACAACTATACTTGCCTTTTTGCTTCTGTGAACTGATCATTTTCATCACTCAGTTGGATTTGTAGGATTTTAAAAATGTGTGTTTAGATTAGGCAACATCAAACATTTGTTGTTTGTTTAAAGAATGTATCAGTTGCAATAAGGTTTTTTAAAAATGTTACTCAGAACTTTTAATCATTTGTAGAATTTAAGGGTGTAATACCTATGTAGGTAGTAGGAGAGTAGTAATACCAAATGATAGCCTTTGTCTTATGAAGGCTTTCATCAGAGGTGTAAGAGGAGGTTATGCAGTGTTTTATGCTTAGTGATACAGGATTGATCAATAGAGATTAAAAATGAGAAGGAAACAACTGCGGTCCAATTAACTTGTCATGAACGTCCACAGAACAGTTTCTGGAGTAGTAACATTGGTTTTCACAGATGAGAAAGAATCCAGGAAAGGGATAAAAAGTCAGGGTTCGTATGTGAGATTGCAAATAACTTCTAACTTCCTAGTGATATGGTATCTTGGTTGAACCGCTGCTTAGAAAATCATAATCTATTGAACACTGACAGTTTGGGAAAGTTAAGCCTTACCTGAGCCCATGGCATGTAGGTTATAAAGTTGAGAGAGTCTGGTTTCAGTATAGACAGGGTTGAAGTAGTCAATGGATGACTGTTTTAGATAGAATAGTGGTGATTGTTTTTAATCTGATGGAAAAGAAATGCTTATGCTTATAGACCTTTATGCTTGATTCAGCAATCAGTGTAATTGTTTTTACATGGCTGCCCTCCATACATAGTTGTGATGGTTGGTTGGTTCATCTCACAATTTGATTTTAAACAGATCCATCCAGACAACCAGAAGTAGTAGCAAGCAGATTGGAAGAAGAATAAGTTATTGCTGGAGAAGGAAGAGAGGCTTTCAGAAATTTGTGGCTTTCCTCTGTCAACATCTCCCTTAAAGTGTTACTCCTGATGAGGGTAACTTTCATAACTGTTTAATTCATAGTCCCAGAGATTATTATCTAATTTAAACTGGATCTTTGGTTTTAGCTGCTCACTGGTGTCATGCACAAAGCAGAGTGAGTGTATACAGGTGTCAGCAGTTGTCTTTGGAGCAGATGCTCAGTCACCAGCAGACACATTCAGGAAATAGTGAAACAGCTCCAAAATCTTATTTTTTATGTATTCCTCTGCATGGTTTTCTACAGAGTGCTCCGTTATTTCTTTTTCTAAGTACAATAACACATACCTTGGTGGTTACCTGTTTTGTGTTTCTGTGTTGCATATCACACATCTTTGTGATGAAAAGCTCTTTCTGAAGCAAATGGGGAGATTTCTCTGTACTTGAATGAAGCAATGAATTCACCAAGAACAGTTAATAAATTTTTCTTTAGAAGGAAAATACTGGTTTATTTCAACAGTCTTTGATGCAATGGAAACCATTGGATTCATAGACGACAGCAGTCTCCAAGCCTACTTCTTACTCAGTTGATCTTTGTCAGGTCCATTTAATGTATGTAAAAGGTTACTGGTTCAAATGAACCTTTATTCTCTCTCTTTAAGAAGACACAGAAGATATTTTCTATAGCCACTTTTGTATTTTCTGATTCATGGCAACTGACCAGTTGCCAGGTAACTTGTGGAGTGTGTGTGCAGCCTGTGGTCATGTGAAAATAATTCTGCTTTTTAGAGTAATAGTTTGTTTTCTGGGTTAAATTTGATGGATCAACATTTCTTTGTGCTTTATTTTCTAAATAAGTTTTTGCCTTCCATTTTTGTTGTTGTGAGTTTTTGCTTTTTACCCTTTCTGGATTGAATAGATTAAAAAAAAAAAAAAAAAAAAAAAAAGAAAAACCAAGAAAAATTTGCGTAAACAAAAAAAAAAAAAAAAAAAAAAAATCCAATATTCCTGTCAATCAGAAATACTTTTGAGAAACGCAGAGTTATTTTCTTTCAGTTGTTCTGCAAGAGGTATACAGTGCTGGCTTCTATAATTTTTACCTTTACCTTCCTTGAATGATGAGCTGATATTATGAAAGAGTGAGAAATATATCTTCAGTTGTTTTGTGAGTCATGATCACAACACAATGTTATTTATTGATGTATTCATTTAATTAAAAGCAATTTCAGAGTCTGACCCCAGGAAGCTGAGAGTGCTTTGAACTCTAATTTATATCTCAAGGAAAGGACAAAAAGGTGAGGGGAGAGCTGGCTTTGTGAAACACAGAATCTAAACTAAGTAGGTAAAACTAAGAAGGAGATAAAAGATTAAGGTAATTTTTGGTACTACTATGCTATTTCAAACAACACATTGTGTAGCTACTGCAAACTGCAGATACAGTCCTGGCTACATTGGAGGTAATAGGAGCGTTGCCCTTCAATTTCAATGAAGTATCAATGTGGCACCACTAACTTTCAGGTAAACATTACTGAGCAGTCCATCAGACCTTGTTTTATCTGTGAGGTCATAAGCCAACATCAGCCAACACATATCTTTTCTGAATAATGCCTGAATACATGCCTCAGAGTGTTTTTGGAAGTTCTTACCAGTCACTGATAGTTGCGGTTTTTGTCACTGCCACAGCATTACAGAGCAGCAGCACCCTGGTGCTGTTTCAGGCAGAGTGACAGAGGGGTGCAGGCTCTGCAGCCAAATCTGTCCTCTGGTTGGTTTTAGTGTAAGCTCTGTTGTGGCACTCCAAATAGTTGTTTTAAGTAACTTTAAGTGATATTACAGCTAAATAGCACTGAAAGAATAAACTTATGGTGGTTTTGATTATGTTGAACAGTTCCATTCTTTTGAGAGATGAAGGTTTGGACCATTTTTTTTTTCAAGGTAAGTTAGTGTTTGTTATTCCTTTTACTTCTAATACTTTTTCAAAATATCCAGCAAATGGCCTTGTAAATTCATGCTGAGGATGCACTCTACAGACACGGGTTTCTTAACTCAGTTAAAACTACATTATTGTTTGTTATTGTTGTTGTTGATATATTGTAAATTATAGCTTGGTGATCACCACTTACTGATAAAATAAAAGCCCATAAAATAATAAATAACTGAGGGTTTTTTTTCTTATATTTTTCTTTTTTTCTTTTTTTGGTTAACAATATACCTGGAATTTTGTGTTACAAAAATCTTAAACATTACAGATCTACTAAATCCCAGCCCCTCTGTTGTCTTCAACTCATATGCTGTTCTTTTAAGAAAGTCATAATACAACAATATAATAACAGTAAAGGGAAAAATAGTATTGCATGATGTTCAGTAGCAAAATAGCACAATACTACTCATATGAAAATTTTACATTAACATTAGTCTTCCAGCATGAAAGAAAAAATTGTTGTAGTGGAATATTTTCACAGTTATAATATTGGGTTTTTTTCTGAAAACAAATTGCTCAATTCAGTACCAGTGTTTACATAGAAGGAGCACGTTATCATCCATAGCAGCAATCCTCTTTTTTTTCAAATCAACATATTATATCACAAGCATTTATTTGTATTATTTTGTGGAATATTATGCTTTTAAAAGTCTGTTTCATAAGACATCCTTTGACACTTTTTGTTCATTATCCATAAATAACAAACTCCCCATCTGCTTGCCTATTGCAGTCTGTCATTTTGCTACATTGCATTATGCAAGTTCTTCCTTGCCATTCTAATCAAATGTCTTCTTCCAGGTCCTTGCTGTTCTGTTTCTAGATAGCTAATGGTATCATATTCTTCTTGACCAGGTCAATGCACCTGAACAGGCAGTTCATCATATTCACATTCATGTTCCTTGACTTAATCTATCAAACAGGGCTGCCAGAATTCGATGTCTTCCAGACAACTTCAGGATTCACTTTCCATTTGCAGGAAGACCCAAGTACTTTGCAATACAGACTTATAGCAGGTGTTGTAAAATAAAATGCAACGGTTTCTACATGCTGAGAAGTAGCTCACACACACACAGTTAGATATTGATTCTTTTTCTTGAGAGACACTATAAAATAAGAAAGATATGAGAAACAGAACAAGAAAAATATTGTTTTGAGTGAGATCACTGTGACTTTTTCATCCCAATCAGAAAGAGCACTAAAGTTGAGAAACTCCATGGCCTCCCATGCTACAAATGCTCTTAACGTTTTAATAACTTCTCATGGCATATCTCTTGACATGTTTTATATTATTGTATCAAATAGAAAGAAAAAAAAATAAGGGCAAGTTGCAGAAGTGTTTAAAAATGAAAAAAATGCTCAATTCAAGTTTGATTGTGCCAGCTGAACCTGGTTTTTTTTTGCATTGTGATACATTTTTAATTTCATAACTTCTTTAATAGTTTGTTCTCTGACAAGACCTTTTCCTAAAACTTATCACTCTTCAGAATAAATCAGTTTTGTGTAATATGCTAACCTTCCTTACTCACTGCAAGATTTGGAAGAAGGTTTGTGCAAGGGACAAAGAACTACAAGAAGAAAAGAGTGTTAAGGGATGAGACTTAACTGCTTTATACATTGGATTATATCTTTGCCTTTACAAAGGAGTCCCTGTGTGGTGGTATGCAAGCTCTGAATTTCATGGTGGAGAAATACTTGTTGTTATGTAAGTAATATAATGGTAACATAAAATAATTAAATACACTCAGAGCGCACTCACAGGATGCTAAATTAAAGCAGCATGTGCAATACTACCTGGCATTCCTAACCTTTTTTAATAAATACTACACTTACCTGGATGAATTCCATGGCATATTTAGAGCTGCTTAGATAGAAAATCTGAGGCAAGGAAAGAAAACAGAGTTATGGGTGAAGTTCTGTGGAATTTATCCTGGTTGAAAGAGAGGAGAGATGTCAGTAGCTGTTGAGCACAAAGGCTGGGATGCAGTCGGAGGAAGTGCTAGAGGATGGATGCAGGTGGGCAACAGGCCAGAAAAGCTGGTTGCTCTTAGCTGCCAGCAGCTTTGCTGTCATGTCTAAGGGACAGCCCAGAAGAGGAAAATGCTTGCATTAGTAAATAGCAAATACTGTGATACTCAGCAGTCATGAACAGCTATCACCTTGCTTTCCAAGCAGAGCTTTTCAATTATACTCCTCAGTTGCCCTTGTTAAAAAAATTAAATTATACTCCTCAATTACGCTTTTTTTTTTTTTGGTTTGTTTGTTTGTTCAAAGACTCTATTTTAATCTAACTAGTAGCTTCTGAATAAAATAGGCTTATACCAGAGGTACCTATGTCTGGAAGTCATCAATGTCCACAGAGTGAATTAAATTAAACTTTAGTCACACCTTCTTCTGAGTTTTGCTTGTTATCAATTTCAATTGCCAATAAGAACTGAAAAAAATGTGAGAAATTTTCTTGTCTCCACAATAACAGGTTCTAAATTAATGTTTGAAAACAATAATAATTAGTAAGTGTTTAAAAGAATTTTAAAAAATCATTATGACTTCTTTCTCCTAGTTTATCAAACTGCCTTTTAATATAACCAAAATGCAGAACTGTGGCGTAAGTTCTTATACTCTATAAATAATGAGTGGGAATGAGTGAATGGTAAAAACATACAGTGGAATCTAATAGCAGGTGAACAACAGACTCTGAAATACGTTTCTATACAATCTTAAACAATTCTTGATAATGGAAAAAAATTATTTAGAAGAATCTAAGTCTCTTTGCAGAAAAAGTCCTAAACAAAACACTATTCCTTAGATTTATCAAATAAATGATATGCTGTGAATATCTCATCCAGCTGCACCCAAAATTAATAAAGAAAGCTAGCCATCCTTTCATGGATGAAGTGAGGCCTTAATGAATAGCAATGGGGATATTCCTACTCTACTGTGGAATTGATCTGAAAAATGTATGTATGCAACAATAATTTATGCTAATTTGATTTATGAGTCTAAATACCCGAGCAACCAGATAAGACCATATATTCATATTCGTATATATATATATATTCTCCCTTAATTAAAGACTTCATGTTGTCTTGACACGTTCTGTTTTTTTTTTGAGGGAGGGTGCTGTGGTTTTTTGTTTTCTTTCTTTCTTTCTTTCTTTCTTTGTGTATAGGAAACTCTGGCAAATTAAAACTATTTCTTCTTTTAGCCCAAAACATGTTTTATATATTAAATCCGCTAATAATCAGAACTGATTAAGCAACCAATTTTTCTTTTCTGTTCAATGCATCTAATTTCTTCTATCTCTTTTGCTTAATAGTTAGTTTCTGTGTTTTGCAGATGAGACAACAGAAATAATAGCCTGAACACAAAAGGTGTAATAATTAATTACAGCATGAATCACCAGCGAATTCTACTTTAATACCCTCTGTATGTATCATAAAGGAGAATCGAAATATGTTTTTTTCTGTGTGTCAACATTCTCTCTCCTTTTACTTCATTAAATCAAGATGATATAAGTCCTAGGAGACAGGAGTGCAAATTTTAAAGCTGTATTGATTTAACCTTCCTTTTGTAAATATTTCATAGTTCTATAATGTGCAAATGCAGTCATGCATAGAACAAAGGATTCCACTTTTCTGTTAGTACACAGAAAGGCCATATGACTATTTATTATGCCATTTAAACAATATTACATAGGAAAACACATGAGGATATTTTGTCTGTTCTGAATGTCAAGGAGGACTGATACAACACTATTTTTCAAGTGAAATTTTCATTACGAAGGCTTCAGTGTGACTTTCTTGGAGGAATATAAACCCATTTGTTAATTACAGTTTCAGTACATTTTTCTAGCTTCCCCCTCCCACCATAACTTGATGTAGATTTGTTTCATGAAAGGGTAATTTTCTTAGTGCTTCATAGTTTTCTGTTTTCTTCTTGACAATTTTCAGTTCTGAAATTTCAACATCCCAATAAATTTCATGACAGATGAGTGGGGAAAGCTTTTGGGGTGGATTATCTGGTCTGTAATGGCTCCCATATATTCTTCTAGCAATTAAAAAATAAAAATAAAAAAATTCCTGGCAATTGTATGTACTGAGGCCTTAAAGAACTCCATAATGGTTTGTATGGAGATTGTGACTCTTCTGAAAACCTATTTGTAAAAGCATCATCCAAAAGTAAAATAATGTTCTGAGAATTTAATGATCTGAGAATTAATTCTAATATTATTTTTTTCTTGATTAGTACATATTGTATTTCCAAACACTGATATCTAAATTGCTCTTATAATTAAAGACTTCTTTCTGAACCAGAAATGCTACTGCATCTTGCAAGAGAAATCTGATATTCATGTTTCCAGTTCTGCAGATTTAAAAATATGATACATAAATTCAAGGTAATCTGCACTTGACCCTAACCATACTGACATTAAAATGTCAGGTTTTTTTTCTTGTCAAAGTGCTTTTCTCAGAAATATTTTTATTGGAGTGGTACTAGTTGGTGTGAATTGAACCTTGGTCTTTTTCCCTCTATTAATAGTTTGTCATATCTGATTTTTCGGAAGAATCAGTGCAGTATTTATCTGAATGAAGTGTCATTATGACACAGTAGTATGAACATTACTGAGGATATTAATTTTAGGAATATTATCTTACTTAGTCTGCTCCACTACCATCTGTAAGGTGTCACTCAGTCTTAGTAAGCATACTGTTTGCTTAATGACAGATGAAGTCTTTTGCTGTATCAAGACAACTCTTTTTTAAAAAAAATATATAATTTATAACCTCAAGCTTGACTCAGGTTTTCCTAGAAGTCAAGTTTCCAGAAAAATTAGAGAAACAATCTGTCATTTATTTACAAATGTTTTTGTTGTTTTGGGTTTTTTTTGCTTCTCCTTGTCTGTATGTTACCACAAGCTTCTAATCTACAGAAAACAACAGAAAACACGTGGAATTTTTGCTCTGAATATTTTGCTCTGAATAGGGCCTTACAGCTATGTGTTTAAACTACTTTTGTTTTTACATATGCATACATATATCTGTGATAATTTAACTTAGCTGGCAGCCAAACAAGACACAGCCACTCACAGGCCCCCCCCACACCCCCTTCCCCCTCTGCCACGGAACTGGGGAGAAAATTGGAGGGGTAAAGGTGAGGAGACTTGTAGGTTGAGATAAGAACAATTTAATAATTAGACTAAAATACAAATAAAATGAAAAGAGTAATAAGAGTAATAATGATAACAACTATACATATAAATGAGTGATGCACAGTTGCTCACCACCCACTGATAACGATCCCACAGGAGTGAAAAGGAACCCCAAAACTGAAATTGCAATTCTGGAAAAGCGAGCCTGAGTGATTCCCTAGAGAATCCCCCCCTTTCCAGTCAGCCCCAGTTAATATACTAAACATGACATAATATGATATGGAATATCTCATTAGCATATCCAACTGTCAATTCTGGGTTTTACTGACTACTACACTTTTCTTCTGCACTCTCCCCTTCCTGTCCTCTGCTCTCAGAAACTGCCCAAGCACAGTGTCCTTGTAGTTATCATTGCTCTTGTAACAATCCTCACTGAAACCAAAACACAGCGCTTCTAGCTACAAAGAAGAAAATTAACCCTGTCCTAGCAAAAACCGAGACAATATGTAAGGGAAGTTCTACTTGGTGTGACAAAAGCTCATCACTGTCATCATCTGCCAAAAAATAACCTTACAATATATTGTAATATAATGGAGTCAGGGAAATTAGCAGTAAAAAAGAGCCAGTATGCTACTATATGAGTCCACATGGGCTGCCTTATCAGATTCAATGGGATTATTTTTTTACATAATATACAAAAGTCTGAAAGTTGGCAAGATTTATTTCTTAAATATTTGCATGGTACCCTAGTTTTAGGGAAACTGAAGTAAAGACCAGGAAGGTCTTAAGTAATAATTCTGGTATTTCATGTATATTAGCACTCCACACTCTTAACTTTATTGTTTCATAAATTTATCCTGGGTCCCCACAGTGACCACTTGTCCTCTTTTTATATTAGAAATAGAAGAAAGTCTAAAAAGACTAATGTATTACTCAGATTTTTAGCTCCAGACTGTAATATCCAAGCACTGAAACTAGGTGAAGTACTGCAAAAAGTCATCAGCAGCCCAGTCCGATATCAAAAAAGTCAGATATTGTACCACCATTAAAAGTGAGTAAAAATCCTGGACAACCACTGCTTTGTTAAGAAAACCCAGCAAAGCATGTTATTGATGCTTTCTTTATTTTAAAAAATCTGCTAAAAATCAAAGTGTCCGTGTAATTTCCCTCTGCAATCTTGGTCCTTGGACCCAATTCTCTTTTGTGGGAACAAATCCTGCACCTAAAGAGGTGTTAATCTCCCAGGTCAAGGGGTGAATAGTTGTGCATATTAGCAAACAGTTGCGTGTGCAGATACTGATTTTGTTGAGCTAAAACCTTTTTGCTAATGAATTATGATTTTTAAAAAATTTTAATCAGAAAAATACATATTTTCAAGACAATTTGTTTGAGCTATGAAAGTTAGGTAGCTGCTAGTTACCCTAAACTCTTTGCTTTTTACATATGCTCTCACTCCTCTTTTCTGCTGTTTTATGTCTCCTTTCAACAGCTGTGGTAGTATTCACCCCGTTCCTCATGATATTTTTTCATCTTCACTCTTGCACTTCATTACAGAAACCCTGGTTTTTCTTTTCCTTGTGAAGTACTTCCTCAGCAAGTCATAATCCTTCAGTTTTGCATCATTTCCTGTATACTTTTTTTTTTTTGTTGTTTGAAAAGTTACCTTTTAAGTTAATTTTTACTCAAAGCATTTACTGCTTTCTCATTGGAGCTGTGAAAGATTGAGTGCTATGAAAGATCATCCTTTCCAGCTCCTGACTGGAATAAGGGAGCCCTGCAGGCAGGCTGTAGATAGATCCAAAACTCCTGGTTATAAATTTACAACGCAAATGGGCCCCTTTGAAGGGGTGACCAGCATGCACGTCCAGCAACTAGGCTACACAGGGACACTCAATCTTATCGATCTCCTGCCACATCAGATGTTTCTTACCTTAATTCTCACTTGGAACAACCTAACAGTAAGCCTCAGGGAAAAGTGGAAAGGTAAACCTTGACTGTTTTCCCCAAGGTCATCCTGAATAAAGGCAGCTTGCTTGAGTTCAAATTTACTGTTTGTAATAAATTTAGGTAAATAAAACTGAGGACACTCCTCGCCCCCTGTAAATAGGGCTAAACTAACTATCTAATCACATTTGCAAGCTTTTAATAATGTAGTAAAATATTTATTTTGTTATATTACTTCAGCAGAATTAAAATGCAACTTTGAAAATTGAATATATATAAAATGGTAATTCAAAGAAAAACATCTTTTTGAAAAGGAACACTTTTGGAATACTTTACAAGTAAGCATAATGTAACTGTTGGTAGAATACAGGTGTGAAAATATGCAAATGAAACTACCACATATGTTACTGCATGACAATATTATATGGATTATTGGGTTTTGGGGAACTAAGCAAGTTGGAGAACTTTTATTATTAATATTGATCATTAGTTTATTTAAAGAATAGAAACATCAAAGGATTGAAACATGAAGTGTCATGATATAGGAATTATGAGTGATCCTGATAAGTATCTAAAATAATTCAAATCTTAGAAAAAATATGAAAGAAAGGACTAAGAGGCAAAATAAATCTGTCATGTGCAAAACCTGAGTACTAGGTTCTGTGACTGTAATAAAGAGTACAGTTTAACAAAAAAAAAATGCTTTTAATGAGTAAATTGTAGAACTAAAATGTCAGAGTTAAGTGGAAGTAAAGAAAGTGTGCATTCCCATATTTAGACTTCTCCTAATGGAGAAGTAGTCACTTAATGTTTGATAAGAATCAAACCCAAGCCTTAATAATCATAGTTTTTCATTATAATTAGGTTACAAATTTAATTCATGGATATTAAACCTCCAGTGGAATTTTCACAAAGCACATTTACATTCCTTTTGTCTTGAGTTTCAACACTTATAATGAAAACAAACATAACAAATACCTGCATGTTATTTATTAGTGGGAGATGCAATAATAACAGGCTTCTAATCAGGTAGCAATACGCACAGCACTCTGATTTTAATAGTAGAAAGGAGTAAAAAAGGTACTACTGACACCTGTAAGCAACTTCAGCTGGACTGGGAATTGTGAACCAACATGTTGTGAACACATTGTGAAATCAGAGAATAAATAAACTGAAAAAAAAAAAATAGGCTCTGTATAGCATTGCTTATTGAGCTAATGTGGCTTATTTGGGGCACAGGAAACTGTGTGGGGAATAATGAAAGGTCAGAAATGTTGGCTGGGAAAAAAGAACAGCAAGATAAAGTTTTAACCTGAACTAAAAGGAAGAGTTTGGTGAAAATTGTCTCCAGGGCACATTAAAGCTTTGTGGGACAGTGAGATCATATACAGTCTTGTTCCAGTCCTTGACTTTGTGCTCCAGCATCCTTTCTGAGGTCATGCCTGGATTTTTGGGCATTTCTCCTCTTTTACAAAAAAATGATGAAAATGAGGAGGCAGACCACACATTTGCTCTTGTTTCCTGAAGAACTGCTTATCTCTTAGCTGCATTCAATAAGAAGAAAAAAAAAAAAATGGAGACAGTAAACAAGGTCCAAAAGGACTCACGGAGTAAAGTTGCTATGTAATAGACTGGGTTGTAAGCCATTTCTGTAGAAACTGAAGGAGACTGAAGAGAAGCTAGCTAAATATATTTCTAAATATATAGCTAAATATATGTTTAGGTTAAATTACCTTGGAGTTAATGTTTTTCTAAATTTACAGAAATGTTATTCTAATTTTAAACAGCTCTTTCAATGTGACATATTTGCAGTTCATATAAATAATATGCTGCAGTTTTTTAATAGGGAGGCTCCCAAGGGTAGTAAGCTTAAAAAAAAAAAAAGAAAAAAAAGAAAAAAAAAGATAGCATCAGCTATGTTATTTCAGGCAGAGGAGTGAAAATTATTAAGTTCAGTCATACTTTTGGATTGGGTTTGCTTGACAAGGTTTTGGTAGTGGTAGGGTGGGGGGAG
>NW_010307748.1:34746-56716 GCF_000700745.2 Antrostomus carolinensis | reverse complement strand
AAAAAAAGAAAAAAAGAAAAAAAAAGAGAAATTGGATTCAGGTGCAGCAGCTCCACAATATGCCAGAGGTCACCTAGAGTCCCCTGGTGGCCAATAACACTCAACTTGTTCAACAAACAATTTAGTGACAGCCTCACGGTCACAGGGAGGAGAGGGGGAAAGTGCTGCACAACAGAGTATTGGATTTTAAATGTCACTCTGGAGCTGCAGGGGGTAACTGCAAGGTTTACGATATGCTGCCTGTTCCTGAGCTGCTGGATGCTCAGAGTTAGAATTCTCTCTCTCCCTTCTTCCAGCCCTGCAAGGCAAGTGCCAACAATGTTTTGGAAGGAGATGTTCGAGCCCTCTGGTTATGCACTCTGAAGAAGCAGGAAGAAGCCATTTACGTGGAGTTAGTTGGTTTGCTGTTGTGCTCCTGTTATTCATTCCTCTCTGGTAAAAGAGGTGATCGAAACTGCTGGGCCACAGCCTTGATCAGCAAAGTCAGTGAAGGAACTCAAGTTTATTTTGGTCTATCACAAGGAAGTATATGACCCAGAGAAACCAGGGACTGGAAGATGTGGAGATGAAAAAGCTGTGGTACATCCTTCAGAGACTGTCCCTGGATTTCATGCATGATGGACATTGTCCAGTGGCTTGCCCAGGCTACTTTGAAATGACAAAAGATCTGGAGCTTCCTCCATATGCTCTGGAAGACCATTTCACAGTTTGATCAGTCTTATTATCTGAAAATATTTCCTGTGTTTCCATTTAACTTCGTTTAATTCTGTCATTTGCTATGTGAAATTTTCAAAAGTTTATATTTTCTTCTACATGTTTCATCAATAAATACAGACATAACCAGTAGGAAGAAGGGCTGGATTGTGCCTGGGAGCATGTATGTGGGGCTGGAAGGGTTGAGAGTGAACAGAACTACACGTGAAACATTAGTGTTGAATGTGTGGATAGACTTAGGAGAAAATGGATCAGATGTTCAGGTATCATATGTGAATGAATTTCTCTTATGCAAATAGATACCTACAATATGCTGGATGTGACAGAAAGGAAGGGAATCCTGCTCTATAGCAGTTGAGAGCCACTCGCTGTCACAGCGTGATCCTGTGACTGTAGACTAAAATAAAAATGCTCCTGTTTTGCTGCTGTCATAACACAGGGAATAATACGAAACAACCCGCAATGGTTAAATTCCGCTTTCAACACGGTGAGTGGAAAGTGACTCATCTGGAAGCACGATGACTGCATGAAGCTTTCTTTTACCGAGCAAGGACCCTGCACAATCCTCACTTCAACTTCTTGCTTTATAAATCTGAAGGAGACACAAAGATTTTCTTTTCTTCTTATTGCTCATTCAGGCAGATTCAGCTAAAATGGGTGGATGGAAAGGATGGCTCCTCGGTTTTATTTCCAGCTCAGCTGCCTGTATGAGCAAGTGGCAGTCTTCATCTCAAGCTGTCACTCAAGTTACTTGGCTATTAAATAAGCCTTATAATAATAATGAGCTAATGGTAAAATAATGATATCATAATAACAACACCATCAATAATAATAATTTCTGTTGCAGATCTGTGAGATTTATTATCTACTGCACAAAACAATTTAGAGACAATCTTTTGTGCAGTCTCTGAATGAGCCTTTTCTTGTACAGTTTTGCCTGGGGACACTGTGTCACATCAGAGAGAAAGAAAAAAACCTGAGGCTATTTCTTATTATATAAATCATCTCTATTAGCATTTTATTGTTTAATCCAAAGAAGAGAGACACAAAAATGGAGTCTCTGACACAACTAAGATGGCACAATGGCTTTCAAGCATCAACTCCACCATGGTAGCAAAAGGCATAACTCTTTCGGTCCTTCTCTATTATAAAGTGATATGTCTTAATATAAATCTCTTGTTGAAGTTGAAGTATGTATTAACTTGTCTTCACCATATCTATGAAGCTGAGCACCAAGGCTGGGCTGACACATGACTATTTTATTAATCCACAGTATCTTGCTGAGTGACACCTTTTGTAGCTGGAGAAATGTGACACTGCTATTTTACCTCCTGGTAAAATATGTGTACAGGACCTCAAGAATCTGCTGCAGGACAGTGAGATTTCAGTGAACTCATAGATAAAGAGTCCAAGAGGGCAGCTGGGATAAGTTCCACTTCCTACTGTTATAATTTTATTAGCAAAAATGTTAAAAGCATATCCTGATCTCCCCAAACAAATTGGTGCCTCATTGCTCTCACGATGTTTGAATACACAGCAAAAGCAAGCAGGAATTTAGACTAAAGAGGATTTGGACTAAATAGGTGAAAGCAAAACCAGAATAAAATCAGGCTAGGAGATGAAAGAGTATCCTGAGAGGTAAATGACTCTTTCAAGGTCATACAACCAATAAGCAGTAACCCAGAGCTCTCGGATCCTGACCCATTGTGCTAACCTTTAACAGCCCTGCCTCCATCTTTCAGATGGATAATTCCCAACAGGAAGAGAAGGGGAAATGACTGGGCTGTAAAAGCTTTTTCTTGTTAATTTTGTCATTGAATTTTGCACCAGTATCTACCAAAATGGCTTGTGATGCAGGCCTGTTTTTAAAAGCAGGACATGGTGACTTGTCATTAAACCCAGTCAGGTAAAATAAAAGTTAATTATCAGCTAAAATGTCTTTTTGGTGAGACCCACTGTCATGCAGAACTGTTTCCTAGGGAAGTACTGGGACTTGTTGTTTTAAGACATCTTAAACCAGACTGAATAAATTTCTAGAAAAGAAATCTGTAGAAAATGATTCTGTATCAAGACTTCTTTTTTTTTTTCCCCAAGAATCTTTGGTGCAAAGGCCTTGAACTTAGCCTAAGTTATATGGTAACATGGCCTCTTGTGGGAGAAAGGAACAGTAACACACCATTTCATTGAGCAACCACCAGAAAACATGACAGAAATAAGCACCATGGAAGGAAGGAATTTAAGATGCAATTATTCAGTCAGATTTCATTACTGACTTGCTCCTACTCTCCCACTGTGTCTGGGAGAACATGTTGATAGAAGTTTTTTTAATAAAGATTGCAACTAGATAGTTTGTTGATAGGGATATGAGATACAGTATGGAGTTGCATAGATCACCTTGCTATTGTCCCATTCTTGGGTCTTCATCTGTGTGTGGATTAGCTCATAGGATGGCTCCATTGCATCCATGTCTGGCTTGGGGTAGCCGGGGATGACGTTGTGTAGCTGGAACCCGAAGGTGAGCAGCCAACTGTTGACATCTGGAAGGGAAGAGAAGCATCAATCAGATTATCTGATCTCTCAAGTAGGGTTGCCTAGAGAATGGCACAGAGGAGGACCCTATGGTGCCTGGCACTGTAGCACTCTGGCCAAAATGATGAGTATCTACTTTGTGTGAAAAGCACAAATCTTAATGGTCCTTGAAACAACCGTGTGCCAAGGCTGGTCTTTCCAACTCCAACCACATTTCAATTCTGCACTTTCCCAGCTCTGAAACAGAAACTTTGGCAGTGACTAAATGGCACAAAACAAAGCCAACTCCACGTTGGCCTTACGTCAGCAGGGACCAGGCACTCCTCTAAGCTATGTAGAAGCAGCACAGGAACACTAATACACTAATGGAGGCTGGGATGTTCCAGCTACATGGGAGGTGTTGTCCAGTCCTACCACCATCTCTGAACATCTCAGCCACAATACTTGTCTTCTTAAGGCCTCTCAAAGGGTCTGCAGGCTAAAGACTAAATTTAGAGCTATGTGAGCCAGAATACCAGGATATCCAGGACAAACAGCATGGTCATTTAACAGGTGCTCATGGAAGAGGCTCTTCCACCTCAGTCCTGAGTTTCTTGGCATTTTTCATAAGGAGCTGTAGTTTGAGAATTAAACCAGTGTAAAGTCACTTGCCATCTTTTATAGTGACATTTAAAATCACCTTCCACACTACCTGCAAGGTACATTCCAGTGCAAATAAGTGTAGAGATACAAGACTACTTTGTTTCTGTATTTTTCACAAACCTCTTGGAAACAAATCCATGGATTGTGAGAAAGCTACTGTCTACAAGCAATAAACTACTGTCCTATGTAAAAGGAGGACCACTGGCGCTAGAGGGGACATGATGGAAAACCCAATCATTTGGGACATCATTCCTGCAATCACCTGACAGTAAACTACAAAGTCATCTCTGATTTTTGATTGCATAGCTATTAGGATTAGCAGCTGAATGTTAATCTGCTGGAGGAAATAAGGATGAGGTTGGCTAACTCCTAGATCTGCTCAGCATTGCTTCCCCCTCTAACTTCAGATCATTTGATGATCTCACCTTGTTTGCCTTCACTGAACTCTAGAGAAGGACACACCTTCTACAGTCCCTAAGCAATACGGTGTTGCATTTGGCACACAAATAGAAATTACAAGAAAAATAAAGGTATGAAGGTAAAGTTTAACTAATAGCAGCTCCCAGGGGTCTTAAGTGTTTTGCATATAACCAGGATTGTGTCGGTGATTGCTCTGCTTCGAGCTGGATGTGCAAGGGCCTTGATTTTCATTTTGCTAAACTCAATAAATATTGTTGAAACAGTCTGAAAAAGGGATCAATTTAAAGAATCAAATATGCACCTTTGAATGTTTTTTTTTTGTGTGTGTTTGTATTTTGTTTGGTTTGTTTTTTTTTTTTTTTTCTCTATTCCCCTTAAGCCCAAATGAACGTTTTAAAGAACTGGTTGGAAAAGAAATTATGGATGCAAGTGGCAAATAAGGCACTTCCAGATGACTGGAGAACCAGGAGCCAAACAAACACACTATCTGTTGCTTGTTTTCTTACAGGCCAAAATGTTGAGATTGGGCAGATGTCCAAAAAGCCCTTGTGACAATCCATGTGGAAGGGAGAGGATTTCTGTAATAAAAACACTTCTGTTCACTCAATGTACAGACTGTTTTTGGAGTGTCTTTGAAACAGAGAGGTTGGAGGGAGGGAAAGAAATTAAAAGGCTCATTTGATTATTTTTTTGCTTAGTGCTAAGCCGGTCTGCTTGCAAATCCTTCTCATGTGAAATGAAGACCTTTGATGTACATATTGTGGACCAGGTGGTCAGGAGAACAAAGTAAAACAGTGAAGGTCGGCATCGGTGCAGGAACCATTTTCCAAGCACTTCACAAATGTTAAAAAGGATACAGAACAGGGATGCTGAACAGCAGAAAAATATGTAACATGTCTGGAGAGATTCAAGACAGGCTTTTTTTTTTTTGAAACTTTTCAGAAAACTGACTTTCAAAACATTTGCAAATAGGAGTTTGTTCTTTTTGGGAAGAGGTGTTGGAATATCCAGAAAAGAAAAAAAAAAAAAAAGAAAAAAACAACTCCTACCCAAAATCATGGGAGGAAGGTGTGTAGCTGAGAAAACAGAGGGGAAAATATTAATTTGCCAAGAGGCAGTGACAACTTTTTTGATAGAAAAGTACATTTCACATCACAGAGGTTTTTTTTTCAGCTACAGTAACCCTGACAACACATTTCCTACTAAATTCATTTGAGGGCAAAGAAAAAGAGTGCTTAATGCAGACACATGTAATGGAAATGTCAGTTCAATCCATCAGGATTGCTGAAGCTGGCAGCAAAGCTCTGTGCCATGAAGTGTACAATTGCTAAAATATTCATGTTTAACAACGGGCCTCTCAAAATGTAAATACCTCCTTCCCCTGTTCTCCCTTCCACATGCCTCCAATTTGTACCCACGAGCTCAGAAACCTCATTGTTGGAGAGAAACGTGTGTGTTGTTTGCTCACATCCTGGGTGCTGAACTCCCCAAAGGACTGTGGGTCCCAGGGTGGGGAGAGAGGGACAGAGAGTGGTTCCCTGTGTCAAAATCTGGGCGGATTTGGTTTTGATGACAAGGACAAGCTCATCATAGGTCCTGCCCATGAGGTGCCTGAAAGCTTCAGCAGAAAGAAATGCCAGAGCAGCAGCCTTCCATCATGGCACTCATCCCATAAGGTGACCTGTTTTTTCCATGCAGTGGGAGAGGAGAAACTTAAAATCTGTATATTGGGCTCTATATTCTTGAAAGACTAAAAATAGAAGCTTTATGACCGTGGAAAAAGTCATTTGGTGCATATAAAATATTAAAGTATCAGGTTTGGACATCTTGATGTTATCATCAGTGCTAGGTAGGGAGTTGCTTGCCTGTTCCAAGATAGGATTGGAAATTTTGTCCTGTCTTAACTTGAGCAGGAAAATAAAAAAATCTGTTAATATGTCACAAAGCAACTGTTCAAAAACTAGATTAGCTCAAGAAAACTATTTCAAATTAAGATCTTCCATCTTGGTTTTGACTTCTTAACTTTTTTATTCCAGTTTTCAATCATTACTTTACACTTAACTTGAAAAGGTTGAAAACCAAAAAGAAATTTTTCTTTTAGGCTATTTTGGAATTTGTCATTTAGACAATTTTCAGAGTTGTTTACAACATTTCTGCTGAAAAATCTCTGAAGCTCAACCCTCTCCCATAAACAAATTCAGTTTTGACAAATGAGCATTTTCTGATAGGAAAAGTTATCTCTAAGTATTCCCTGCCAGCCTTAATTACCAGAGTGAGGCCAATATGCAGGATCTTAGTCTGCATCTTTTGGCATATTTTACTTCCCTCATGGCATCATCTTTTCAGCTCTGGAGAAAACAGCTTTGCATTAAAAAATTACATCCTAATCCTTATGATTATTGCATAAGAACCTGAAAGCACAAATCCTAAAGGAGAGTGGAATAGAACAGAATTGTAGTGGTTGAGAAAGACCTTTAAGATCATGGAGTACAACCATGAACCCAACACTGCCAACTCCACCTCTAAACCATGTCCCTAAGCACCTCATCTAGTTATCTTTTAAATATCACCAGGGATGTTGAGTCCACCACCTCCCTGGGCAGCCTGTTCCAACACTTGACACCCTTTTCAGTGAAGAAGTTTTTTCTCATATTCAATTTGAGGCCATTTCTTCTTGTCCTGTCTCTTGTTACTTGGAAGAAGAGACAGACCCCCACCTCTCTCCATCCTCCTTTCAGGGAGCTGGAGAGAGCCAGAAGGTCTCCCCTCAGCCTCCTTTTCTCCAGGCTCAACAACCCCAGTTCCCTCAGCCACTCCTCAGAGAACTCGTTCTTCAGGCCCTTCACTGCCCTAACGACCAGGAACAACCCAGGATTTTTATTGTGTAACATTTTTTGCTATTAAGTCGATCTCATAATTTAGGGAAATGCCAATATTGTTGCATATGGGAAAGTTGTCAGAGGCAGCAGGAGCAGTTAAAAATTAATTAGATCTCCTTAAGTATGTACATTTGGTTTGTGATTGTGTCACCTGGCTTTCCAATGGGAACTATATAGAAAAGAGTCCCAGCAAAACAGTCCGCTCAAAGGATGAATATAGGAAGGATATTTAACCTACAGAATGATTTTCTGTATAAAAAACATTAGATAGAGCTCATGTTTTTGCCATTTGATAAAGTCCCAGGGGAAGAGGTTCAGAGGTTATGTGAAGCTGTGGGGTAAGTACGCCCTAAAATCTGGCCTTTAAGTCTAACGCATCTGCTTTTATTGACTTTGAGGAGGAACTTAATTCTGTGGGGCAGATTAACTTTGAACTACATGGTTACTGTAGCGTGCTCTGAAATAGCTGACCGTAATAAAAGGTTTAAGTCGCTGTTGCCATCCTACTAAAACAAATCTGCATGTCATTTGTTTAGTTGCAAATAAATCTCTAGGCAGAACTGTGCAAACAGAGCTGCCCCTCCACAAAGAGAAAGGTTATCAGGACATTAATCGGTAGCTAAACTTGGGATATTTCAGGGAACAAAAAACTGGAAGCAAAATAAAGAGAACAAACACCAAGGAAGAGAAAAGGAAACAGGTTTGGGAATTACAATTTCCATCCATGCTAATGAATTAAACATGCTGTGGACATAGGGGTCAACTGGCAAAGAAAACTTGTGTCCTTTATATTAAACACTGGCAAACCTCATGGTGACCAGGATACTGAGAGAGAAGAAACCTATTCACCGATGGCAAGCTTGTGAAGATGTTAATGAATTTAAATGTCTTACCTGTCATGTAACATTTGATATCCTGAGAGTTGCTAATGGGATTGTTGTTTTTGAACATATACAGGTTGAAAGGCATTATGTTATTGCTACTCAGATGCTTCCACATATCATGGTCTGGACTCGTCCACCGACCCGCTAGCACATCATAGTCTCTCCGTCCCATGTGGATAAGCTTTGTGAGGGGGTCGTACAGTCCTCCATGGTAGCCAATGATGATCTGGAAGTTGGGATTGGTGTCCATATAGATCTCCCCATATGCTGTGTACAGTATCTGCTTAATCATTAAGCCAGTCCCACTGAAGACAGCCAAAGGAGTGCCAATGTTATCGCAGGCTATGTAGAATTCATCACCGCTGCTGAGCTCCATTGCAAAGAGGTGGCCTTGGAGGTCATAGTAGAGAGAGGTGATCTCGGAGCTTGAGTGGTTGTATAAATGGGTGACCTTGGTTGGGTTGGTCAAGTCTGCATAGAAGAACTGCAAGTGATGGCCATGGCTGGTTTTGCTAGAGACCCTCCTTCCTAGGCCATCATAGCGGTATTTCACACTCCACCCACTAGCTTTATTGTAGGCTTTGATGAGCAGGCCAGCTGAATTATACTCAAAAACATCATTGCCTCTTTGCTTCAGGAAGCCATCTTCATCCATTTTGTACTGCACATCCCCCAGTCTGGTAATCCGGTCCCTGAGGTCGTACCTGAGCGGTGTAAGACGGGCACTATTGCCTGGACTCAACAAATGGAGGTTTCCATTTAGGTCATAGCTGTAACGCCAGAGTGGTTTGTCATTGATAGACACTGTCTGCAACTGGCCATCAGCATCATACTCATATGAGTACCTAGTTGTGTTTGCATAAGGGCCAACCTTCAGCTCTTTCTTAACCACTCTCCCCATGTTGTCATATTGCACAGTCATCCAGTACATCAGCGACCGGAATATCTCGTACTGGACCTCCTTCATCCTACCATAGGCATCAAAATGTTTAGTGTGAGTCATGACAGCAGTGGTGATAATCTGGTTAATATCATAGTAAATGACTCCAAATTTACCAAATTGCTCAGTTTTGCCTGACACGTCATCGTACCTGTAGAGATCAATGGGTAAAGGTGTCTCATTGATGACTGCTTGCATGCTGGTCACCCGAAAGCTGTTGTCATAATTATAGTCAAAGCGTGCATTGACCATGCCTTCCTCGGTGAAGCGGAAGATCTGTCGATCAATGAGGGGTCCTATCTGTCTGTATCTGATTGTACACGTGAACCCTTCGTTCTGCAAGTTTATTGTCTTCAGCATGCCAGCGGTTTCGTCATAGGTGAAACTGATCTTTGTGGTGTCGTAGAGCATCTCGGCTAACTTGGACAACTTTCCATACTTGTAGATAACACGTCTTCCAGTCCCCAAGTACAAAGTGTGGAGCAGCTGCTCATCCTCTGTGAAATCCTGAATGACTGAGGCGTTGCCTTCTGGTGGTCGGTAGATGTTCCTGTAGTAACCAATGGAACGAATGGTTTCTAAAGTCTGACGGGCGACGTTGGGCATGGTCACCGATGACAACCGGTCATTCTTATCAAACTCAAAGATGTACTGTCTCTGGCTATGAAGGAGCAGCACCATGGACTGGATGGGAAGGAGAAAAATAGAGATTATATTCCTGGTTTTCAGGCAAAATTATACTCAGCTCTCAACAAACCTGCAAGATTCTTCAAACTTCAGATTGGAGCAGGGCAAGTGAGACAAATCTCTGCACCCATAGGATTAAATGGTGAGAGGCTTGCAAGCTGCATGGCAAATCGAGTATCCCTGAGTAAGAGTGGGTCAGAGGAAGAAGCAGTTAATGAAGTGAAGAAGGTCTAAGTTCAGAATGCTCAGTTTGAATCAATACCCTGTAGCAAGCTGTGTCTACCGAAATTCCCCGTGCCAATTGCTTTTACAGACTACATAAATAAAATTGGTAGAGCTACTCAAACAATGCTTGCAAAGATAAAAAGATACCCCCCGACACCTTCCAATGCCCCGTTAATTCATTGCATCTCTGTATATTCCTAGGTTGCCCAAAGTAGTTGTGGATGCCCCCTCCCTGGAAGTGTTGAAGGCCAGGCTGGATGAGGCTTTGAGCAACCTGGTCTAGTGGAAGGTGTCCCTGCTGCTGGCAGGGGGGTTGGAACTGGATGATCTTTAATGTCCCTTCCAACCCAAACCATTCTGTGATTCTATGATTCTATGATCTTTTATTACTCTCTGACCGCAAACTTCTCCCTGCATGTTTATTTGTTCTAGGAGTTATTTATTTATTTATTTATTTATTTATTTATTTTATTTATTTTTTTTATGTAACAAACAATCCACACAGATTGTATAATACAAGGGACAATTCAATACTTTTTGGTTTTCAGAAGCTATGTTGTTGTAGTTTCATTAAACTGTTGTAGTGATAGGTTCTATACAAAACTCGGGAATAACAAAATTCCATCCCCAGGTATGCAGCCTATGGATCTATAGGACACCAGGCAGTGTCACAATGAATGGTAATACCCAGAAGAATTTAATACCTGTGCTGATCTACAGAGTGCAGACTACAGGAAACATGGCCCAGTGTGCTACAACAGTCTAGCTGGATTTCTGCCTTGCACTTTTTATTACACGTATTTCCTACGAAGCAGGAAAGGGGAATGGGCCACTCGAAGAAGGTAGGATGTCAGACTGTATAGATTGTTGTCACATGGAAAATCCTACTGGAAATTCCTACAGTTCACTCCTCTGTCTTTACCTGAAGATATTTTATGCTGCAGCTAGCTCAGCAAAGGAATGTTGGGTTTAAAAAATCAAATGCCAAAGCTTCACAGCATCAAGACATGGTCTCAGTGTGACTGGGAAGCAACATCTCAGGCTCTTTTCAACTGCTGTTTGGTGGTCTGGCATCAAAGTTACTATGTGGACCTTAGTGTATGTAGGAGTATTGGCCCATAAGAACCATAAATCAGCTGATGGGAAGGAACACAGCTGTACTGAAGTCAAAGGAGCAAAGCCCATTTGCACCAAATGCACCATCTCTTGAGTGATAAGAAGATTCTTACCTTCTCCAAGTAAGTGTAGCTCCACGATTTGCCATCAGCAAAGATCCTGGATGTAATTCTGCCAGACTGATCATACTCCATCCTTTCTGACATCGTGCCCCTCTGAATCCCTGCAATGTGACCTCCTGGGGAATAGGTGACATTGACCCCATTCAGTCTGCTGCTGGGTGACCAGAGACTTGGCCTCCCTGCCTGGTCATAGAGGATGCGAAGTGTGAACTTGCGGTGGTCATCATAGATTTTCTCTGTCCTTGTTACACGATCAAAGTCAAGGGACAGGAGGTTTCTGTTGTGAACCTACAGGAGAGATGAAGAATTAGGAAGCTGGCAACCATCTAAGTTATGAAGACTAGCTTTGTTTCACCAAACACCTCTTTAGACCCCACTTTAGAGTATCCAGCTGTTCATTGCCTCTGGATAAGAGGCAATTTTCAAAGGAAAGACTTGTCCTAATGTTCCTTCTGTTGACTTCCCTGAGGAGAGAGGCAAAAAACAAGGGACTTTTGAAACATCATCACAGTGAAGGAATATTGCCCATATCCCAAGCCTAGGCTTAGGACTGCTAGAGCAGAGGTGATTATAGACCTACAGGAGATATAATGACAACTTGTTGCAAGGAATATTTGCAAGGCACTCTGCTTATCAAGCCTAGGATATATAGTCTTTTGCTTTCGTGCACATCAAAAAATAATACTTGTAAAAAAAAGGCAGATGTTGTGTCAACAGAGTGGAAAATGGAGTTTTTCTCTGATTTTACTGAATATACTGGAGGCACCAGAGGTTAAACCTTTCCCTTGAGATGAAATATGGAGGCCTTGACCACTGTAGATGTTACACAGTGCAAGAACTTTTCTCTGAGAGCTGGAGTTTTAGCTTCATTGTCCTGGGGTTATTCAGTGTTGCATAATTACACTCCTGTTACCTCCGCTGCCTCTGCATTTTGAAAGATCAAAGGTATCTACTTCAAAGGTAGGAGCAAAGATTAGGGGATTGTAGCGCACAGCAACACAAAAAGGAGCTGATAATACAACTCATGTTTAGTCATGTGTGCAAGGAGACTCACCACAGTAGCAAAGTACTCAGCAAGGATGAAAACCACACATTCCCAGTATGAGCTCACCAGTGAAGATAGTTCTTTCTCCATCCCACCACTTCTGAACCTCTTTCAGCTGGTGAACCCCTCTTTTCTAGAAAGATGCAGATTCTTCTCGGTTGAATTTCAGACTCCAAACAGCTGACTTAGTTTGCAGTTGCCTTTGCAGCCCTTCGGCTGTAGTCAATAAACTAGGGTTTGTTGTTTGCTGCAAGGTCTTCAGACCAAGTTAAACACACTGACTTATCCTGCTCTGAGTAAAGCTGACCTGAGCGCTGTTCTCAGCCCTGGTCCAGCTTTGATCTTGGCCATTACTCCAGGGTGTATGACTGACTTCCCACTATATTTTATGGGATCATAGAATCACAGAATTGCCTCGATTGGAAAAGCCCTTTAAGATCATCGAGTCCAATCATGAACCCAACACTGACAAGTCCCCGACTAACCCATGTCCCTCAGCACTATGTCTACACGACTCTTCAACCCCTCCAGGGATGGGGACTCCACCATTGCCCTAGGCAACCTGTTCCAAATGTGGGATGTGGGAGCATCTGAGAACTAATTAGCAAGAGAAAGGAGAGAAAGGATGTGGTAGAGCCAATGGAGAAGGGGTTCCTCAGCCCTGGAGGAATGGTAGAGAGAAAGGCAGGACAGCTACAGAGCTTTTGTACTGCATGGGCAGATATCTGTGCTGATATTTGGAGAATCAGAAGTCAAAAGAAGGCATCTCAGGAGCTGGGGTTGGAAGAGCCAAAAGCACAGATGAGGAAATGTGGAAATGAGCTGAATCATTGAATCATAGAATCTCCTGGTTGGAAAAGACCTCTGAGATCATCGAGTCCAACCGTACCTGTCCACTACTAAACCAGATCTCTGAGAAACCCATCTTTTTAACACCTCCAGGGATGGGGACTCAACCACCTCCCTTAGGCAGCCTGTTCCAGTGCCTGAGAACCCTTTCAGTGAAGAAGTATTTCCTGACATCCAATCTGAACCTCCCCTGGCACAACTTGAGGCCATTTCCTCTTGTCCTGTCACTGGTTACCTGAGAGAAAAGACACACACCTGCCTCAGCTGAGGGTGTGTGTGGCCAGCTGGGAGAGAAGGAATT
The DNA here is from genome assembly GCF_000700745.2 of Antrostomus carolinensis. NCBI lineage: Eukaryota > Metazoa > Chordata > Aves > Caprimulgiformes > Caprimulgidae > Antrostomus > Antrostomus carolinensis. Next base: position 43,363 of record NW_010307748.1, on the reverse strand, counting down.
GGTGCCATGATGTCAGCATGAAAATGATGTAAGAGGAGGCAAGGGCAAAAAATATTTTCAGTTTAGGAATAACAATGGTAAAAGGTGGGGATGACTTGAGGAACGAAACACTGTGGGAAGGTAGATAATGCTCCATTTAAATCAGTGTAAAATAGGATGTAAATGGGCAATGAGAGAGAGAGGAAATCAGCCAACAGCCCACTGTAACAGGCAAGCTGGGAAATAATTAAAAAGGAAGCAAAATGCTAAGTCCAGATGCACACATGTAACTAACAGAGCAATCTGATGTCTCGTAGGTGCTCGTTGCTATAAATAGAGAAACAGAAGTGGCAATTGCTTACAAACAAAAAACCCCAAAAAACAAAGCAGGAAGAAAGCATCTCTGCCTTCCTTCTATACACAGAGCAGCTCCAGCCCAGCAGCTGCAGCTTCTTCTGCTCCTGGTCTCTGCCAAGAGAGCTGGAAAGAGTTCTTCCAGGGCTGGGACAGCAATCCAGGCTGGAAGTGGCCTCCCTGATCGGTAACGCCAGCAGCAGTGCCATTCACCGTGCTGGAAGGACCAAATAACAGGTCCCAGGATAGCTCTTAAGCTCAGTCCAAATCTCTGTATCCCATTACTGGTGCCCTAAGTCATTCCACCCTCCACATGTTCTGGCAAGCAATTTCTGCAGGACTGGCTGGAACCAGTCTCCCTTTTAAAGATTTTTTTTTATTTTTTTTATAAAATTATTTGTTTTCTCCTGCTCTCTTGGTACAATCTCTCTTCTCTCTGAGAAGTGCTGGACTGCCAACAGCCACCCCTCAAGATGACAGCCAAAGTGAACCCTACCCTGCTAGATAGCCTCTGAACAGGGCCTCAGTCTTTTTTCATCCTTGTTCAAGGGCATGGCTTGAACAGAAGTGAATTTTCAGCAGAAGCACTGACAGGGCTGCAGGCTTCAGTCCAATAACCATGTTTTATGGTGAGCAGCTAAATAAGGTGTCATCCTACATCCAGGAGTCCTTATCCTGGAACAAGGTCTGAAAAGTTCCTACAAAAAGTTTTTGCTCCTCAGAGCATTTGACAAGGCATAGGATGGAGACAGGGTAAATATAAAATCACAGTTCACAGCACATTTCACCTCCCCTCTATAACGTGTGAGAGACTAAATTTAACCCTAAACTCATGTTCCACAGTTCTTTATTCAATCCTTTAGCTTGCTCTGGAAAAGCAAAAACATAAACATGCCACTATCTCTGATTTCTCCAATGCTTCCTATGTCACTTCTTTAGCTTAAATTGTAATTAGATAGCATTCATTGATCTCCCTGGGAGCCCAAAAGTACAAAAAGGGAAGATTTCTCATGAAAACACTCTGGCAACCTTCAGCAGATGAGGGCAAACAATACCTCTGCAATGAGAACTCCAGGAGACAACATCATCTGTGATAAACGGCCGCCTACAAAGCAATTGCCCAGTGAATTGCTAAAACTATTGGGGTGACCATATCCAGACCTCAACACCTTGCAAAAATTGTGGACACAATGCTGGACTGTCCTCGTTAGTCAACACATCAGCACATCCAGGACACCTCTGCAGTCATGCTGGTTCTGGGAGTGTCTGGGAAACTAGGTCTTGATGCCATCATTAACCTGCTGCCAAAGTCTTGGGAAAAACAAAGTGAATTATAACAGGAGTTTCCATGGTTAAATAAATACCAGAGCTGAGCCAGCAGCTCTGTCTCTTTTGGCTGTCCTATTTGCTGCACTGTCAGAGATTATTTTACATCCTTCTTTATTGAAAAACTCAAATTTGTTTTTTTTAAAAAAAAGAAAAAAAAAAGGAAGGTGCAGAGTATACCAAACACTTTCACTGCAGATGGAGTTTGTGTTGCTGTTGGCCAGTGATGGGTTGAATTAGTAGGCAATTTTCAGAGATAGAATCATTGAATTATTTTGGTTGGAAAAGTCCTTGAAGATCATTGAGTTGAACTGTTAACCTAACACTGACAAGTTCACCACTAAACCATGTCCCTGAACACCACTTCTACACATCTTTTAAATAACTCCAGGGATGGTGACTCCACCACTGCCCTGATCAGCCTGTTTCAATGCTTGACAACCCTTTCAGTAAAGAAGTTTTTCCTCACATCCAATTTAAACCTCCCTTGGTGCAACTTGAAGCTGTTTCCTCTTGTCCTGTCACTTGTTCCTTGGTTGAATAGACCCACCCCCACCTCTCTCCACCCTCCTTTCAGGGAGTTGGACAGAGCCAGAAGGTCTCCCCTCAGCCCAGGCTCAACACCCCCAGTCCCCTCAGCCACAAGTGAACTCAGCACACTTGTGCTCCAGACCCTTCCCCAGCTCCGTTGCCCTTCTCTGGACACGCTCCAGCACCTCCATGTCCTTCTTGGTGTGAGGGCCCCACAACTGAAAGCAGTATTCAAGGTGCCGAGTACAGGAGGACAATATCTCACTACGGGGTGTGTCCATCAGAACATCACAACTTTCCATGGGGTTTGTGGCACAGGAGGAGGGAAAAGAGCTGCTTTAACATATCTGAGCTGCTTTACTGCTCCCTGGCCAAGTGCAGAGCCAGGTCAGCATTGATGGGAGTGTTGAAAAGGCATCAGGGCTGGCCCCTTTCCCTTCATCCATGCAGAAGTCCCTGCCCTGTGCCTTATCCCTGCAATAAACACATGCGTTGTATTATTTCCTAGGGAGGGTCAGCTGTGAAACTGGCCTCATCATGTTGGGAGCTGGTCAAGCTCATGGCAACAGGTTGTCAGTTCCCAAGAACACCCTGTAACCGTGGGAGGAAGGGTCACAACACAAAATGTGGATCCATGGGATGGCAGCAGAAAGGATGATGGTTTCAGGGGAACTCCCTCTTTTACAATGGTCAGATCCTGTTCTCCTCATCTCAAAGGCTTCATGGAACAATGCTGCAGCCTCTCTGGGTGTGCTCTTCGCCCATGGAGCACCATGTCTTCACTGCTGTCTCATGTGAGCAGTGGTGTGAGAGGAGAGGGAAAATAGTGGTTTACTCACATATGGCAAAAAATGATAACATTTCCCAAAATGAACAAAAACATGTTGAACTTTTAACTTCCTTAAGCTTCTCCCTTGACAGGGAAAGCAGCAATTACTCGTACAGGAGAAGAGGAGAAGATGACACACAGAATATGTTAAATGCTGGGCAATCCCCAGAGAGGCAATTAGCACCTTGCAGGTTTATGTCTTAGAGGTGCAGATGCTGCCATGCAGGTATAAACAGGTAGCTTCAAACTTCTTGTACACCCTCAGCTACTTTGAACCCCTGAACAGAGCCATAACTGAGTCCTTCAACCATGTAAGATGCTCTTCTGCTTCACTAGAAGGGCCCCGATAGGCTCAAAATGTGAATAAATGCTGGCAGATTTATGAGGACACAAGTAACCAGCCTGAAAATTCATTTTGCAAGTGTTTTTCCAAATGCAGCACAATATAAAACAAAGACACATTCTGCATTTGAATCTGCTGTGAAAATTGTGGAAGATAAAACTGACACGGGCAGCTGAGCTGCGGCTAAATGAGCGGAAATGGCTTTGAACACTAAATAGCTGTGACACAGCTGCGGATTTCAGAGGGCTCTCTGCTTTCCAAAAAATACCTGTCTCATAATTTCAGTGGTTATGAAAAGGAAAGGAAAGGAAAGGAAAGGAAAGGAAAGGAAAGGAAAGGAAAGGAAAGGAAAGGAAAAAATGCAAGAAAAGAAAAGAAAAGAAAAGAAAATGCAAGAAAAGAAAAGAAAAGAAAAGAAAATGCAAGAAAAGAAAAGAAAAGAAAAGAAAATGCAAGAAAAGAAAAGAAAAGAAAAGAAAATGCAAGAAAAGAAAAGAAAAGAAAAGAAAATGCAAGAAAAGAAAAGAAAAGAAAAGAAAATGCAAGAAAAGAAAAGAAAAGAAAAGAAAATGCAAGAAAAGAAAAGAAAAGAAAAGAAAATGCAAGAAAAGAAAAGAAAAGAAAAGAAAATGCAAGAAAAGAAAAGAAAAGAAAAGAAAATGCAAGAAAAGAAAAGAAAAGAAAAGAAAATGCAAGAAAAGAAAAGAAAAGAAAAGAAAATGCAAGAAAAGAAAAGAAAAGAAAAGAAAATGCAAGAAAAGAAAAGAAAAGAAAAGAAAATGCAAGAAAAGAAAAGAAAAGAAAAGAAAAGAAAAGAAAAGAAAAGAAAAGAAAAGAAAAGAAAAGAAAAGAAAAGAAAAGAAAAGAAAAGAAAAGAAAAGAAAAAAGAAAAACCCCAAGACAAACCAATCAAGAAGGGTGATGCCAACTAATCTGCAGAGCCACAGCAGTTTCCACTGAAGGAGCAGCTTCAGCTTTCACAACTGTTTGCACTTTTTCTCCTGATAACCAAAAATGAGGCTATTGACGCAAGGGGGAAAGAGCAGAGGCTGGGCTGGGGAGGGTGAAGAGCACTACTTGACAAGTGTGAGAGAGGAGAGATGGGAGAAATCACACCAAGGTGGCAGAGGTCACGCTGCAGGGAATAGGGAGAGGTGAAGAGCAAGGACTGGGAAACACATATTCAGAAACCAGAGCATTAGTATTTCCTGCAAAGCCTAAGTGTGAATAAATAGCTGCAGTCCCTTCGCTGCGGTGGCATTACACAGCACTAAGCAGTTTTCTCACAGGCTCTGAATTTGCCAGGTGCTGAGCAGCTTCCCAGGAACTGCTCATCAGCCCGTGACTCTGAGACTAGCAAGGTACAGGGTGATTGCTCAGGACTTGCTATTACAAGTTACCGGCCCTGCCAGCAGTTAGCAGAGGAATTACAGGCTTATTGGGCAAGATCTTTAAACAGCCCTGACAAGTCTGTGGTGCATTGTGTGGAACAGTGTTTTCAAAACACATCAGTCTCAAGCACAGAAAGGACCACGCGCTCCTGGAGCACACGGTACCATCAGGCTGGAGCTGATTGTAACACTTCAATTAGGGGAAAAATGGGAATTGAGATGCAATGTCCTGCCAGTCTGGCTCTTCAACAGGTTCAACAGATCACCAAGTTTTCAGAAAACTAGAGATTTTTCTCAGGCTGCCCAGTGAACAATAATCATAGAATCCCAGACTGGTTTGGGTTGGAAGGGACCTTCAAAGATCATCCAGTTCCAACCCCCCTGCCATCAGCAGGGACACCTTCCACTAGACCAGGTTGCTCAAAGCCTCATCCAACCTGGCCTTCAACACTTCCAGGGAGGAGCAGCCACAGCTTCTCTGGCCAACCTGGGACACTGGTTCACCACCCTCACACCAAACAATTTCTTCCTCACATCTCATCTCCATCTCCCCTCTGACACTTTCAAGCCATCACCCCTTGTTCTGTCACTCCCTGCCCTTGGCCAAAGTCCCTCCCCAGCCTTCCTGGAGCCCCTTCAGGTACTGGAAGGCTGCTAGAAGGTCTCCCTGGAGCCTGCCTTCCAGTTTAATCTCGTTTAGGTTCCTGCTCTGGCAGGGGGATTGGACTAGACGATCTTTCGAGGTCCCTTCCAATCCCCAACATTCTGTGATTCTGTGTGATTCTCTTCTCTTGGGGCTAAGCAGCCCCAACTGTCTCAGCCTGTCCACGTATGCTTACAAAGCTTTTGGTGCTCAGGTCTATTACTGCCAGGTAGAAAATATCTATACCAGTTGGTGCAGTATTTCATAGTTATGATTGTTCCCTTGCTTGCTTAAACAGCCTGACATGATGGTTAAACCTGCAGTGTCTGATGGGAGGTCACATGTTCCCAGTGATGCAGAGGACTTGTAGGCAAATCAGCAATATTACCTGTGATGGCTAAGAGAATGTCAGAACATAAAGGAACATAAGTCTACAGTCAAGTCATCAAGGTTGTGCCACTGAGGATGAACAGTTTAGTTCTCCATCCTGCAGCTTCATCCCTATCGCAGATGATGCAAATCAGCCCTGTCCCTTTCTGTCATGAGACTGGGGACTGATGAGATGGGAAGTAGAGTCCAAAACTGCCCATACTGCTCACTTACCCTCAGCCGACGTCCAAAGACGGTGACCTGCCCTCTTGCTTGCTCCTTCCTCTGCCTCCACTCCACGAGATTGAGGCCATTGTCAATGGGCAGGGTGACATTCCTCTTCCCCACCGTGGGGTTGACGGTGCCAGCCAGCAGATGTGGCTCGGTTTGCAGAGCCACCTCCATGCCGTTAGCCAGCATCAGTCTGAGAGAACCATCAGCACCGATGTAGTAGCTGTTTCGGACTTGGTCTGAAGACAGAAAAGAAGAAAAGAGATCTTTTCAAACAGCTGCCCAATGATACAGCTCCAGCTTTTCATTTGCTCCCTCACCCAGGTTTCCTAAGCATAGAAGTGGCTATAAGAAAGCTGGGGAAGAACTGTTCACAAGGGCAGGCAGCAATAGGATGAGGGGTGATGGTTTTAAACTAGAAAAGGGCAGATTTAGGTTGGATATTAGGAAAAAGTTCTGCAATATGAGGGTGGTGGATCATTGGAACAGGTTGCTCAGAGAGGTAGTGGAGGTCCCATCCCTGGAGATCTTCAAGGTCAGGCTGGATGGGGCTCTGAGCAACCTGCTCTAGTACAGATGTCCCTGCTCACTGCAGGGGGGTTGGACCAGATGATCAGGGTTTGAGGGGCCCTTCCAACCCAATACATTCTATGATTCTGATGGTTGTAACCAAACGCACTCTGTCACTCACCTGTCCTACTCACAGTGAGCAAAACTTCGGTTTAATCAATGAAAGTAAAGATGGACAATCTCTTTTTCATTCTGATGAGGTTCTGCACCTCAAATTCTTGTAGAAAAGTCTTACATAGGTTAAAAAAGGCACCGGTGTAATACCCTAGCAAAGGACGCAGGTTCAAACCTCTTCCTCTAGACTAAAACACTGGGTGGTGAGATATTTATTTTAAATCACAGTCCAGCTGAAAACTTTCCACGCTTTTATATCCCAAAGATCCCAGTTTCACTACAATATATGGAAAAGTGGGGCCACCTACTTTTCCTCAGCTTATTCACCATCTCACAAGTGACAGGAAATTGCACAGCAAGCTAATGCTAACCAGTTCCCCAAACAACAGCCAAACCCTTTCACTTGGGAAAGCTTTCAGGAGGCAACGGACGTCCTCATGTTTGGAGAGAAAGCAGAGGCATTAAGCTCCCATACATCTCTCTACATCTGGCCTCCACTAGCTCTTGAAAGATCAGCAAATTTTGAGGCCAGGATTTGGGAGTTCAGGAGTGGAAGAGAAGAAAAAATATTTCTTCCACAGCCTTCAGGAATCAGGCAGGTTGAAAGTCCATCCTTCGAACCTCCAGCTGGCATTTCTCTCTGCAGAGAGGAGCTCATGAAGGGTAAGAAAGTGTGAGACTTGCTCAGTGCAGCATGGCTTTAAAAGCACATTATACAAAGACTGCCTTACCTGAACCTCCTCAAAAGCTAGAAAATATTACAATTTCTGTCTCCCAGGCTGCCATAAATACCTAATTGTGAATAAAAACACTTATTAAAAATGCATGCCAATTGTTTTTCCGCTCTGAGGCAAGTTGGGTTTTGTTCACTAGTTGCTCTGCCATAGCACAGCAGGAAACAAGGTCACAGCAAAATTATCATCTCTTGTCTGGATGAAATAGATCAGCAAAGAGCACAGTTTGGTATAATTAGGAAAGGAAACCTGACGCTAGTTGGTCTTTTTTATTGTGAGTCTGATCCTACTCCTGTTGGAGCCAGCTGGAGTCTTGCCACACTGGTCTCAGTAGGACCACAACTCAACTTACTGTACACAGTAGTGACGGTGTGAAACTGCTGTGGCACTGGATTGTGCTGCTAGAAACATACAGTGGTGATCCACAGTGTAGATCCAAGTGCTTTAGCTATACCACTAAGTACTCAAGTTGATGGTCTTTTGACACAGACTCCATCAGGATCAAACCCACTTCACGCTTGATTCTACAAATGGAGAGAAGGGGGACAGTCAGCTGCTGTCACACTTTTGTTCTTAGATGCTTGGTCTGGTGAGAAAGTGGTAGAAGATGTGCTTGAAATCAAATCAGTGAAATATCTCTGCACAGCTAATATATTGCCCTATATAGTGTCCTTGTGGCCAGGAAGGCCAACAGTATCCTGGGGTGCATTAAAAAGAGTGTAGCCAGCAGGTTGAAGGAGGTTCTCCTGCCCCTCTACTCTGCCCTGGTGAGGCCACATCTGGAGTGTTCTGTCCAGTTCTGGGCTCCCCAGTTCAAGAGGGACAGGGATCTTCTGGAGAGAGTCTAGTGGAGGCCACAAAGATGATGAAGGGCCTGGAGCATCTGCCTTACAAGGAGAAGCTGAGAGAGCTGGGACTCTTCAGCCTAGAGAAGAGAAGACTGAGAGGGTATCTTATCAATGTCTATAAATATCTGGAATGTGGGGGCGAAATGGATGGGGCTGGGCTCTTTTTGGTGGTGGCCAGTGACCAGAAAAGGGGAAAGGGGCACAAACTGGAACACGAGAAGTTCCAGACAAACTTAAGGAAAAACATCTTTACTGTCAGAGTGCCAGAGCCCTGGGACAGGCTGCCCAGAGAGGTTGTGGAGTCTCCATCGCTGGAGATGTTCAAAACCCACCTGGACACTTTCCTGTGTAACCT
>NW_010307748.1:4730-34723 GCF_000700745.2 Antrostomus carolinensis | reverse complement strand
ACCTGCTTTGGCAGGGGGGTTGGACTGGATGATCTCCTGAGGTCCCTTCCAACCTCTACCATTCTGTGATTCTGTGATGATTCTGTGATTGTTTCTCTCTTTCATCTTCTACCAGGAAGTAGGGAAAAGCTTGAAGCTCTCCATGAAATTCAATGGATGTGTGATGTACCCTCTGTGTCACACAAGCACCACAAAGGGGTTACAGTGGATTGTCACCAGCAGTGTGGTACAGTGTGGGGAATGTATTTCCTCCACTTCCAACATTTTCCCAAGAGAAGACTCTTCCTTGACTTTGGAAGGCATTTCTCAAGGGCTACATGAAAACCAAGGGCCATTGGATGCTGTATTTTATGTTGCTTTGGCTCTAGGGCACTAGTGCCCTATTCTGACCTTGACCAAATGCTCACTGTCATTAATCCAGAGGACAAAATCCCACAGAAGTCCTGAGGTACCTGTTAGCTGTAGAGGCTCCTAAATCCATCCTACAGGAATCTGTAGCCTTCTGAAAATGCCTTCTCAGACCTCATCTGTTCACAGTGTGATCCAGGTTTCTTGAAAGGTTCACCAAAGATTTATGAAAGCTGGTGAGAGTTCTGAGTCCAGAAGGAAAATGCACAAACACCTCTCATGCAAAGGGAATCTGCAACGTGTGTTTTGCCTGGAGAACAACAGGGCGAGCATGATGCTCATAGAATCAAAGAATCATAGAATCACTGAATGGTTTGGGTTGGAAGGGACCTTAAAGATCATCCAGTTCCAACCCCCCTGCCAGCAGCAGGGACACCTTCCACTAGACCAGGTTGCTCAAAGCCTCGCCTTCAACACTTCCAGGGAGGGGGCATCCACAACTTCCTTGGGCAACCTGTTCCAGTGTCTCACCACCCTCACAGTGAAGAACTCCTTCCTAATATCTCATCTAAACCTCCCCTCTTTCAGCTTAAACCCATTTCCCCTTGTTTTGTCATTAACTGCCCTTATGAAAAGTCCCTCCCCAGATTTCTTGTAGCCCCTTCAGGTACTGGGAGGCTGCTATAAGATCTCCCCGGAGCCTTCTCTTCTCCAGGCTGAACAGCCCCAACTCTCTCAGCCTGTCCTCACAGCAGAGCTGCTCCAGGCCTCGCATCATCCTGGTGGCCTCCTCTGCACTGGCTCCAGTAGCTCCATGTCCTTCTGCTGTTGGGGGCTCCAGAACTGGAGGCAGCACTGCAGGTGGGGCCTTACGAGAGCGGAGTAGAGGGGGAGAATCACCTCCCTTGACTTTGCTGGCCATGCTCACAGACTTTGAGAACAGCTCCAGCTCCATTCACAAGAGAAGCACTTGGAAGGCAATTTAATTTTAGTTGTGTTCAATACAGCCCTTGTTTCAGTTTCTACAGGGCTGCTATGAACAAACAGCTGCCTCCGTTTGGGAATTCACAGTCTCTAAGACCTGTGGGAAAGCCACCCTCAGCAGGTCGCAGGCCACCTTTGCTGCAATGTGATCCACATCTTCATTTTAAGATAAGTGACTTTCTTTAGATCCAAACATTTTCGTAATTTTATACTTCTGAAGATGGTTAAGCTGTTTGTAGTTCTACATGTTCTGATGGCAAGAGTGCCCTGGTGCTGGAGGGCAGTACAATGAGATAATTGACCATGGCACCATTATGTAACTGTGCCTTCAGCTCGGGGTGTATAAATCACATTGCAGTCAATTATCTCACTAAAGGGCCCCCAACAGCGGGCTCTATTGCTTAATTAGGCTCTTGAGGTGAAGCCAACCTCGTGTCTGTGCAGTTGCCAGATGTCTTAATGCGAATGGATGAGATGGGGTGGGGTAGGTTGGATCTGCTTTGCAGTGTGAAGTAAAGACTAAGAAACTCATTGAGTTTCCCTGCAGGAACAGTGAGGATGGCTTGAAGGGGCTGGCACCCTCTCAGCTGCTCTCTCCAAAGGCAGGAAAAGCCATGTTCAAGCACAGTAGGCATTTTCTTTATAGGGAAGGGGAAGGAAATGTACATCCCAGAGATGTGGGAACAAATGTGACTCTGAAACAAGTTGGTCTCACTTGGTGCACTTTGTTCCTCACAAGGGGAAATGATGTTTGACACCCCATTGCCATCAGGCACAGAGAGTGAATGAGAGCTGGGGAGTGAAGAAAGCAAAGAGTCTGAAAGTCCCTTCCCTTTCTCCAAGCCCCAGGGAACAGGAATGATGGCTCACCCTGACCCTAAGGAGGCTTCAGCCTTCATATCCTGGAGATCCAGGTCGGCATGGTTTGTGCACTGCAACTTCTGCCCTCACCAGTGTAGTGCTCCCCTGTTATTCATTCCTCTTTTCTTTCACACTTCATCATCTTTTCCTCCACCTCATCAGTCATCCACTTCCTCACCTTACCATTACCAGAAGAACTATGCTCATTTCCAACAGCTACAAACCAGTCCTACCAGTCCTACCCTGGCTGCCCACTTCTCCTTTGTGCCTCTCCACACCAACTCTTTAGCTCAAACACAGACCTTTTGGAGACAGGGATGGATATTTTTTTTCTTAGAGGCTGCCTTGTGAATGTTTGAAAAGCCATTGAACAAAGAAACAGAGATCTCCAGCAACAAGTTGGAAACCTGTTCCAGGAGGAGAGTAACTTTTATGTTGGAAGCCATTAAGAGAACAAAGCAAAGCAAGTCCAGAGGAAGTCACGAGGATAATGAGAGGGTTGGAGCACCTCTCCTATGAGGACAGGATGAAAGAGTTGGGGCTGTTCAGCCTGGAGAAGAGAAGGCTCCAGGGAGAACTTCTAGTGGCCTCCCAGTACCTGAAGGGGCTCCAGGAAGGGTGGGGAGGGACTTTGTCCAAGGGCAGGGAGTGACAGAACAAGGGGTGATGGCTCAGAACTGGAAGAGGGGAGATGGAGATGAGATGAGATGTGAGGAAGAAATTCTTTGCTGTGAAGGTGGTGAGCCAGTGTCCCAGGTTGTCCAGAGAAGCTGTGGCTGCTCCTCCCTGGAAGTGTTGAAGGCCAGGCTGGATGAGGCTTTGTTCAGCCTGGTCTAGTGGAAGGTGTCCCTGCTGATGGCAGGGGAGTTGGCACTGGATGAGCTTTAAGGTCCCTTCCAACCCAAACCATTCTACGAGAGTTGGCTAGAAGCACAGCTGGAGTTATTCATCCCTTTTCTTAATAACAATAATGGTAATGGTAAGGACTGTGCTGCATGGTGGCTGCACTGCAAGGACACTGGCTGAGGATGAAACAGAAAACAGCTGCAGAGCTACCATGGCACTAGGGAATGTGGCAAAGTAAGTGTGAGCGTGCATCTGAACCAGCATGTGGGGAGCTCTGGGGCGCTGAGGATGCAGGTGATTTTTGGTGCTGAGGTTATCAAGATGATGCCTATTTCCTGATGGATAATTCATCACGTGTAGCTTGGCTGGTAGAGGGACAGTGGCCCAACTCACCTTGGAGCAGGGTGTAGAAGGCTCCTGATGCCGACAAATTGGTTGTTATTGTAACATCATCCTTGCTGGAGGTTTCCACCTGGACATGCACGGAGCTGTCGGTATCACTGCGGAAGCTGCTCACTTGGCCAGTAGGGAAGGTCACGTTGGTCAGGCGTCCAAAGCTGTCGTACCTGAAAGGGAGAATGGAGTGAAGGCAACAGCATCAACAGAGGAGTAGGATACAGGAATCATCCTACAAAGCACAGACCAAGTCTTGAAGTCTTCACTGAGATTTTTCCCAGAGAAAAACTCATTGTCAGTCTGTCAGACTATCTTGAATTTTTTGGCTACATGAGAAGAAAATCAAGCAAAGAACAGAAAATGACTAATTAAGTATTAGGCTGTATTTTAACAACATTTTTCTGGCTCTTACCACCTGCACTATGCTTCTTGTTTACAAGAGTAACTTTATTTCCCATCGACTCTGCTGTGACTTAGGGAAAAGCACTGTCCTGTGCATCCTGTCTAGCAGGACTAGGAGTTTCTGAAGGCCACCAACTGTTTTGTCTGGTCGTGTCCTGAGCTCTTCAGTGGGTGGTTTAATTTTTTTTGTTTGCTTTTGGTTTTGTTTTGTTTTTTTTTTTCTCTCTTATTTTAAAAGCTAATGTTAAGGTAGCAGCAAGGACCTGCCAGATTGGCCACATTAGGTAGAGAACTCTCCTTTGTGAATATGTTGTAGAGCTCTGAGCACAGCTGAGGCCCTCTTGTCTACCTTTTACTGTTCCTAGGACCATCTGGAAGGACTGATTTAAAAGTGTACAAAAGTAGTTTAGTTTTCACCCCTGCTGAGTTTTTGGCTTTTCCAGTGAGGGAGTCATCATAAGCACCATCTGGGAAGGTTTCTATGATGTGGACACCTGCCTACCAGGACCCAGATGAAATAAGTTACATGCACACAGGTCCCACAGCAGTTTACAAGTCAGGGGTTTATTTTTCAATAAAAAGGAGAAGCAGACACCTGTGCCTAGAGGCCTTCTGAATCGATGGAGCAAACACCCCATCCTGCCTCCCGTTTGCAGAAAAAAAGGTGCCCCTGGGTCACAGACTGAGCTAAGAGCAGAACGTTGGTTTCTGGGGAGCTTTTTAGTGAGGTTACTGTAGACTAAAATGGAGAACAGCAGGAAGTTCTGCTGCCTGGAGAGCTGTTGGATCTTCTGATGAGATGACCTTCAGGGAAGGGATATTTAAATAGTTAGAGAGAAAGAGTAGAAAAATTCCAGCAAAAACAATCAGTGATAAATGCTTGAGTTTTTCAAGTCCTGCCCACAAGGAAACATAACCTTTGGGGATGCAAAGTGAGTGGTGGGTGAGCAGAGAGGACTTGTTCTCCTTCCGTACCCAGTGATGAGGTTTGATGGAGCATGTGTCGTGTCCAGTGAAGGTCACTGTTCCTCAGGAAGATGAAGTAATGTAAGTGATACATTAAGGATAACAAGCTCATAAAACGTGGCTGGAGAGGCAAAGCCAAAAGAGATGAGCTGATTTAGAAAAGAGGAAACAATGAAGTGGGAAGATGCCACCCTGACAACTCCTGTTCTAAAAGGATTATAATTAATTGTTCACCATGAAAACTGAAGGTCTGACAAAAAGTAATCGGTCTGAAGTGAAACAAGGGAGATTCAAGTCAGAAACTAGAAAACATTTTCCAGGCCCATGGTTGTTCCCAGCAGAGGAGCAGATTGAGTTCTGGAAACCCCATTGCCTGACACCGTTAAGAACAAATGAGACACGTGTTAGAGAGCGTCTCGGTGCAGTTGATTGGACCTTGGAAGGAGCAGATAGTTGAGGAGATCTTGGTCCTCCTCTTCAGGATTGCTCTGATTGGCAATAAGACAACAGACTTCATCTAATAACAAAAACCCCCAAATCAAATGGAAAGGAAAGGAAAGGAAAGGAAAGGAAAGGAAAGGAAAGGAAAGGAAAGGAAATGGAAAAAGGAGAAAAGATAAAAAAATAAGAGAAAAAAGAAAAGAAAAAAGAAAAAAGAAAAAAGAAAAGAGAAGAGAAGAGAAGAGAAGAGAAGAGAAGAGAAGAGAAGAGAAGAGAAGAGAAGAGAAGAGAAGAGAAGAGAAGAGAAGAGAAGAGAAGAGAAGAGAAGAGAAGAGAAGAGAAGAGAAGAGAAGAGAAGAGAAGAGAAGAGAAGAGAAGAGAAGAGAAGAGAAGAGAAGAGAAGAGAAGAGAAGAGAAGAGAAGAGAAGAGAAGAGAAGAGAAGAGAAGAGAAGAGAAGAGAAGAGAAGAGAAGAGAAGAGAAGAGAAGAGAAGAGAAGAGAAGAGAAGAGAAGAGAAGAGAAGAGAAGAGAAGAGAAGAGAAGAGAAGAGAAGTAGAAAAAAAGAAGTCTTGAACTGGAACTCATGAGAGACCCAGGAGCAGCCATTGAGCTGGCTATGTACTATACAGAAAAATAAATCTGTGTCCTCTTCCATTCCCTTTTTTCCAGATTTGCACCCAGTGCTGGTACTTCTCTTGTGACGATATGCTGTCAGTGACTTAGTGTGAGGAAGGACTGGTTGAAAAGGTGATTTTTGCCCAGGTTTAATATTTAGTGTACAGTGACTAAGTGGGTGAGCTCATTGCAAGTGTCTCCAGCCTTTGGGTTTGGAGACACCATCATATGAGGTTTTTCTTGCCCACTGGGCAGAGAGGGAGGTAGGAAGGTAGAAGAAAGCATTTGGCCTTCAACAGTGTCAGCCTATCAGTCATGGGATTATCCATGCATGGGGGATGGAGCAGCCTTGCCCTTTCCCTCCAAGATCTCAGTGATCAGTCAGCCACTGGTGAAATGGAAAAGAAAGAAAGACAAGAAAAAAGAAAAAAAAGAAAGGGATGAATTCAGGACCACACTGCAGGAGTCTGGCAGAGACCAGTTAAAGCTTTTCCAAGAGGCTGGCAGCGCACAGCTTGGATCTAAACTGAATCTCCTTGCAAGAGCCAGAACTAAAGTGCTCTCAGCTCCAAGCGCTTTGCTCCGTGTTTGTGGCCATCCTGTTTGCACTGAGGTGTGTGTTTGGACTGTGCTTTCTGCACAATCCTCTGCACAGCTCCTCCTAAAACAGTGTGTGAGCCTTACACTGAAAACATCACAGGCCATATCTTTACCCCATCTGCTGAGATAGGACACAAGGGACATGATTTAGTCCAGTGATAGGACCAAAGGAAATGTCAGGAAGATGTGGCAGGGGAGGGTGAGGTTGGCCATGAGGAAAAGGTTCTTTACCCAGAGGGTGGTGGAGCCCTGGAACAGGCTCCCCAGGGAGGTGGTCATGGCACCAAGCCTGTCAATATTCAAAAAGCATTTGGACAACACCCACAGAAGACACATGGTCTCAATCTTGAGATTGTCCTATGCTAGGGCAAGAGCTGGACTTGATGATCCTTGTGGGTCCCTTCCAACTCACAACATTCTATGACTCTATGATTCTAGTCTCTCTAATGAGATGAAAAAACATTGTTATCATTAAAGGTGTGCTGTGTAACACCCCAAATTCTTTTTACCTTGACCTATAATCAGTAACATTATATATAAACCAGTTTCAACCATAAAAGAAAACTCAGATCTCTGAACTCTAGAGGAAGGTGGATCTGAATTTGGCACCTCTGACTTGGTGGTGTTAGCGACTGTAAGGGATTTATTTATACTGCCCTATTTAAATTACAAATAATGAGCTGCTCCTGAAATTGAGCCTGATTCACCTCTTAAAAATAATGGCACAAATCTAGATGTGCTGCACTAAGGGGTGAGCTTGGTGTAACAGAGGTGTGAGTGTGAAAGGAAGCAAGTCTACAGATTAGGGAACAAACGAGAGGTTCTAGGTGAACCTGCTTTGGCAGGGGGGTTGGACTAGATGATCTCCAGAGGTTCCTTCCAACCCCAACCATTCTGTGATTCTGTGAGAGCAAAAGCCAGGAAGGGAGCAGATAACTTGTTCATGTGATGGACATGGCTGCTATTTCATGTGCTGAGTCAATGTCCTGTGAGTCATAGGGTGTATCCCAATTGAACAACACTCAGCACCATGCTGAGCGTCAGCACAAACCCCATACTCCATGCAAGCCCTGTTTACATGCTCCAAAGAAAGCCTCAAAAACCTGTGGATACTCAGTTTAAGAGCCCCAAGCAGCAGCAGATACCCAGCTCCTTAAACTCCATTTCTGGACATCCATCTCCCTGCACCATCACAAATGATCCTCCACCTCTCTGCTGGGTAAATATTACATATTTGCAAAGGTGTAAATGGGCAAATATGCCAATAACCTCTGTCTGTGCAAAATGGGTTAAATTAGCACAAAAAAAGAGCGTGAGACAGTGTGATGGTGCCTAGACCTCTGTGCACACATTTTTCTTTTCAAGTGCAAATAATTAAATACAATAGTCATAATTTAATACATAACATTACACATTTTACAGCTGTACAAAACTCACACTACAGGGGAGAACTTCATCAAGTGCAGGGACTTCCATTTGGGACTTTGGGTTCCTGAAAAACAAGGCTCATTTTGGGCCAGAACAGTCTGAAATGATGTGCTGGAATTAGTTTAAGATGTCTGCACGTGTACATTAGATTTTTGGCACCTCCTTAATCACCCCATTAGCCTCTGTCAGAAATAACCTGGACCATCTGTGTTCTCTGCATTTGCAAGAGCTGCTGCACCTCTGCCCAGCAGTGAGGCAGGGACCTTCCAGGCAGTCACTTTGGAGGTGACAGCTCACCTATTTGCAGCTGCAAGGAGGTCATGCCTTCTAAAGGGAGAAATGTGAGAAGGCAGCACAATTAGATTGTTCCCATTTTTATTATTATTTTTAATTGGTGGCAGATGAAGTGTAAAACATTCATGTCCAGACAAACACTCCTTTTAGCACTGTGGTGGCAATGCAAAAGGAGGTGCTGGAAGCTAGTTAGTGTGGACACACACAGCGCTTTCCTCTTGGCAAGCAGTTCCTTTTTTTCTGTTTTGCTCAGGACTGGAGCATTTTCCCCCTTTTCCCTTGATTTAGATCGCACAGCACATACCTGATATCATCTATCACATAGCCACAGTCTCCCAGGACACATTAACTTGAAGGCTTCAACATCCCAAATAGATAATGTGCTTAAAAAAAATTAAATGAGTGAAATGAGTCGGTTCCTTCTACCGCTGCTTTCAGCCCTATAAAGGCATTTATAGGGCACATCCTTAGATGGAGATGAAGGCCAAGCAACTGGCTCTTGTGTAGCTGCAGATATTTGCAGTAAGATAAATCTCTCCTAGTCACCTCATTTTGCAGCTAAGCTGCACAGGCTTGTTTCCACACTCCTGGGATTTAGGGGAGGGCCAGTTTTCATCACAGCCTAAGACTCCTGTGTTCTCCAAATACTCTGAAAACATCAGAACGAAGGAAATCCTGAAACACAGGAGGGCACACAGCAGCCACTCGGAGCGATGAATCCATCACCTGCTAACACAGCTGCTGCCTCCCATTCAAACCTGCTGCAAAGGCTCCAGCACTCACAATTACAGCAATGATTATTAAGCCGGCAAAAGAAACCGTTGCCATCCATTCCCAATTGGAAACGTATTTAGCTAAGGTTCAATGCACAGAATTAAAATGGTATTTGGTGCTTATGAGGCCTAATTGTTAGCTTGTAAACATTCAGAGCTTTCATTTATCACATTACCATTGTGTAGAGACCTGGCCCTTGGGAATTAAAGAGAGCATCCTAAGTGCCGTCTATTCAGAAATCAATTCCTTGCCCGAGTCTCTGGCTTTCCTCATTTTAGCTTTTTTCACATTTCATCAGCCTTTTGAAACTACAAGTCAAATAGATTGGGGAAAAAAAAAAAAAAAAGCACTATAATAATATTGCATTTAGTGCCAAAGTATCCTAATGTACTTTGCAAACTATATTTTGTGTGTGATTACACAGACGTGCACCCGCCGCCTCGGAACAAGCTCGCCTCTTCACCGTTTTTCAAACAACATTAAACACAACATTAAAAATAAATCTCCAACAGACAAACCGATACTACTCAAATATGTATGAGGGCAAGTCCTCTCCTTAATGACACGAGGCCAGGTTGTAGCCACTGCCTGCAGAATTTTCTGACTGCCCAAATGAGAAGAGGAAGATTTCTCTCTCTCTAGCTTTTATGATACTCATAATTCCCTCGGTTCTCAACTAAACTGTGACACCAGGCATTCATTTCAGGCCAGGCCAATGGCTCAAAACATGACCTCACAACTTAGAGTACTGGAGAAGTACTATTTTATCATAGCACTTACTGGAGTTGCACAGTAACTTCTTCAGAGGAACAATTATGAGAATCTAATTATTTTATTGTGAAGAAATTGTGCAGCAAAGAAATCTTGCTAAAAGAGGATGGAGAGCAAAAGCCAAAGGTGTTCCTCATACTCCAGTCTGCTGCAGGAGCAGAAAGAGATTCTCACTTGAATTACTCTGAACCAAAGACACCACCAAATCCCATAAAACTCAGTGGTATGACCTGAGATATCATCAGGTGATAAAGGGACGTTATTAATGCAGTAAGCTAGCTT
This sequence comes from Antrostomus carolinensis, assembly GCF_000700745.2. Taxonomy (NCBI): domain Eukaryota; kingdom Metazoa; phylum Chordata; class Aves; order Caprimulgiformes; family Caprimulgidae; genus Antrostomus; species Antrostomus carolinensis. Next base: position 24,715 of record NW_010307748.1, on the reverse strand, counting down.
TTCTCTGAGTCAAGAGGTGGCTGCTCCTCTAAAGGTAATAAGTGTTATTTATCTCTGGTTTTGACTATGAAAAGAAAGGTTACGAAGCCTTTATACCAGCTACAAGGCAGACTGAGTCTGCATCTCACCATGGGGTGGATGCTGACCACAATGCCCAGTTCTGGTACCCCACTCACCCAGACCAGAGCATTGGTAGACACACCAAACAGTGCTGGTGCTGGGGTGGGACCCTTGCTGAGTCCTGAGGGTGGTTGGGAAGCCATCCAAGGTCCTCCTGCATGCTCAGTCCAGCTGGCTCCTACCTTCCACCCATTACAGTGTGTGAGGTTTGGCAGAGTTTGGCTCTCTGTAAAACAGCATCCTACGTTATGGGTCAAGGCTCCCCTTACTGCCCACCTGAAGATCTGGCTCCACGAGACCCTTTGCCCTCCAAGCAGCTGTGAGCTGTTTCTTGGGCAGTCCATGAAAAGGTTTTGAATTTCTGGGCTTGGCTGCAAAGATGTGTAAGTATTTTATTCTGTATGGGAGGAGGTGACCTTCAAAACTAATTGGGCACACAAAGGACCTAAGCAAAAGAACCTCATCTGGGCTAAATAGTGCAGAGAAGGTTTGACTTTGGCTCAGAGGGAAATTCAATTAACGTCCAGTGATACTATCTTAATCAGCTAATCAAGATAATTGCCGTATTCTTGATTTAAACAAATACATTAATAAGAATTTCTGGATTCTGGAGTAGATAAACAGCAAAGCTAAGAAACTTTGTAAAGGCTGGTAGCAATTTTTTCAGGTCAAGTGAAAAAGCAGCAACAAAAATGCAGCACGTAGTTACACAGCATCCTTTGTCTTTGACTTGAGGAGTTGAACAACAAGAAGTCGTTCCTCTGGCAGTTTTCAGATCAACTTCCTTTGCTGCTGATTATCACTGTCACAGGTTCAACGGGAAGGCAAGTCTTTAATCCAGTTACTGGACAAGCTGAGCTGCATTGCGTTAATTGACAGCAAATGTCAAGCCCTCTGCAGAGACAGAGAAGGTCTATATAATACTAAAACCCTCAAAGAAGTCTTAGATAGGCCTTTGGGGACAGGCTAATTACTGCAGGGAGCTAAGTTTCACTCTCAAAAGAAAGAGAAACTACACACCATTATATACTGAACATTACTCAACGCTAAACCCAATGAAGCAGGATTGTTACAGCAGGATTTGGGGTAGGATGTGTGAAAGGAAGAGTTGTAAGTGCTGGGAACGAGTCTGTCACCACCTGAAGACAGCACCTGTCTCCTCCTGCAGAAATGAAGGAAGAGCCAATGTCCCCACAGAGCAGTGGGGACAGACCTCCAGTATTGCATCAATTTATCCTGCCTCCTTCTCCTCTCCTCTCCTCTCCTCTCCTATCCTTACCGAATCCTCTCTTTTCCTCCTTTCTTTCCCAAAATATAAGAAATGAAACCCACATGAGTGGGGAATAATAACCAACTCTACAACTAATTGTATCCTCTTCTCTCCTCTCCTCTCCTCTCCTCTCCTCACACCAACGTGCCCATATATCACAGCTCTTTGCAGCCTTATGATAAAGGCTGAGAAATGCCCCGGTAAGAGCAACAACTCAACGAGAACCAGTGATGCTGGACATGTACACATGGAGTGTTGCAACTCTTGCAACACCATTGCTCTTTCATGTTGGGTGTCTGATTTATGGTGTCTGTAGACAGTCAGGTAAAAGTAAATCTTGTAAGGATGTTCTTCATGGGGCCACTGATGCAGTGTAAACTTGCCAGCTGAATTTACGTGTACTCTTAACTTTTTAAACAGTGGTGTGCAGCTTGTCCTGGCCCATAAACAACTCTTATGTGCTGTGAGATACATGAAGCTTTACCTCAGGGTCAGATTTGATGTCTTTATTTCTTTGGGCACAAGTAAAACAGAAATATGAGCTTCACCTTCTCTTTCAGCCAGGACTGAAAGCTACTCAGAGCACCTTTCAGCCACTCATGATCACAGGATTTCTCTAAATCACTTAAACTTCCCCAATCTAAAATTCCTGATGTTCTGATACAGAAACCAATAACCTGAAGGTATTGAATGTTGATTTGCTTTACACCATCTTCTTCGGCTTCTTGGATATCAAGGAACTTAGATTTCACCCTGACATGCCTGCACTCATCCCTGCAGTCTGTGTTTGACTCATGTAAATCCTCTGGCTGGTGAGAATATATCTTAAGAAAAACATCCAGAGTCATGATCTAAGATACCAAGAAATGGAGAATATACTGCTTCTCATGGTTGGTTGCTCTACCAGTTAGGTATTTTCAGCCTTAAAAAATCAGCCTTCCTGTCAACTTGAATGTCTCCAGCTTTGCTTTCCAGCCCCTTACCCTTCTTAAGCCTTTCTCTGCTAGATGAAGAGTCCTTCTGGAGGTGATAGTTCTGTGCTGACATGCTGTGATCTAGACACATCCTAGTCTTCTTCATGTTAAGATAAATAGATCAAATCTTCTTAGTTCTCCAGCATAAAGCACTTTCTCCCCATGAATGCATTTTTATAGTGTCTTTTTCTGCACAGCCTTCAATTTTCACTGTCCTTCAAAACCTGCAAACATCAGAACTGACAGTATTGGTCTCATCAGTGCTGTACAGGGACAAAATCAGCTTCCTGCTAACCAATACAAGTAGAGTGGGATGAGTACATGTATTAATTTTGTTCATCCAAGCAATGAGTTCGACAGATTTGCCATGGAATTATGCTGAGAGATCACACTGGAGGACCTGATGCTTTGCTCACTACAATCTGTGAGAGGTTGCAGAGCCCCGTTCTTTAGATTTGACCTGTTACATGTGTACCCTGGCATTAGACTGTGTAAGAACATATTTTGTTTAAACAAAACCTACTTTATCAAGCAATCAAAGTATCTTATCTTTATTTACTAATAGTCTCATTTCTTTCAGTTCTGATTTTATTTTTTTTTCCTGGATTATGAGTGGAAAACCTGGGTAAAATCAATCCCTGATGATTCACCAGAAACAACCCCATTGGATCATTCCCTAGTGCTGATTATCTTTTGAAAGCTATCAAAAGCAAGTTCTTGAGACATTTGATATGTACTTTTCACGGGCGAGAAGAAGAGCAGACTGATTTGCTTTCCAAGTCCCTAGTGGACAGGTTAGGACAGGATCAGATAGGATGGGACAGGACAGGATGAAAAGTGACAGTTTTCAATTCAAGCAAGGAAGATTTAGACTAAGCCTATAAAAAAGTCCTTTCCAACAATAACAATAAGATAGATAAAGAAATTGTTATCGCTTGTAATATTTATGAATAACTCAGATGACTTTGATAGGGTCCATTTGTCCAAATTGTAGACATCTACAATGTAAACATCTGTATCTGAGTTAATAATTCTGTGCTACCTTTACAAAGAGAAATTTTGAGAATACAACTCATCTCATGTTAAAGTAGATACCTGACACAAATCATAAGAAACTTACCTTGAAAGTGCCTGTTTCTCTCCACTGCCTACAAAGGGAGGCTGAGGTAACTAATTCAGATACAGACTTTTACCCTGTAGTTGTGTAAAGTTGCATCAGAATCTGTCAGGAACAGTTAAATAGCGATAACTGATCACAGGTTTGGATGAAATATCTCTGAAGACACACTCTCAATTCTATTTTCAGTGATGCTGTGCTATCACATAGTGCTGACTTGCTCTAGTCAAGATTTCCATAGTCTAACCACTGGAGAATACTGGCTTACATTTAGCTCTAAAAAGCTTTCTTATGACTCTTCTGAAGTGCATAAAAGGACCAGAATGATGACTTTCACAAATGCTCTATTTTGTTGGATAGCAAGAAATAATGGATCACTGTTATAAATATACCCATAGAGTAAGTTGGATTTTAGCTTCTGTCTCATTCTATCCCCTTTATATTTTCAGTCACACTTTTAAATAAAAGAACATGTTTGAGGTATAAATCTGACCATTATTAGCTGTAATGTTTAGTTTGCTTCACTGTCCGTGGCTACATCTGTTTTCAAGCACAAGAACTATTGGGTTCTTTGCAAAAAGAAAATACCTCCTTGATTTAGCACAATATAGCAGGCTTCCACTCTGATAGAGAAAAACACCCTATCTTTCCTCCCTAAAGCCTCCCTCAAGCAAATTCAATGTAAGAGATGGAAGGGTATTAGCTTTGATTCACTGAGGAATATTGCTCTGGTAATTGCAAGCAGAACATTGATGGAATGCAAATAACCTTTCAGAAGATTCATCACAGAGTTTCCATCAGTTCTTTTTGAGGAAAGAGCAGTAATAGTGAGTATTAAGCAAAGAAATTTGAAACTAGGCCTGGAACATTTTAAAGAAAGAACCAAAACAACCGCATGTCTAACACATGAATATGTGGGTTTAACCAGCTTTCCTTCCCTGAGTTTCTTGGGTTTTTTTCTCTGTTTTCTTTGTAATCTTGGGAACTGTCTATTATAGCCAAATCAGACTCTGGCAATGGGTCTATTATTATGGTAGCTGAACACTTCCATGTAACCATTCAAACCATATGTGAAATCATGCACTAAAAGGAGCTTTTCAAAGAGGCTAGACTTGAAAATAAAGATGAAACTAAGGAAGAGAGAGAGGAAAGGATTCTCAACAGAGGGATGAATTTGCAGACCATCCTTCTAGATGCCCTTCACTGAGTTACCTACTTTTTTCCTATTTGATATCAGAAGCGTGTTGTCTTCGTGGTATTTATACTCAGGGAATTCTTACCAGGAATACAAAAAAGAAGTACAAATCTTCAAGTCACTGCCCTCTCTGGGTTTTTCAATGCATCCTGTCTTCTCTCTGTTTACAGAACTCTTTGGGGCAGGGTTGGTCTTGAACTGAGACTAATTTACAGCTTAGTGAGGCCAGTTACAACAATAGAAACAGAGCAGTCCATTAATTACAGAATTGTTTTCTAAGCAAGCTGTCATTACTCATTGACAGTTGTCATTCTACATTAGCCATTTCAAACAGGCTCAAGAAAGACCCTGAAGCACAAGAAGTAGGTGAAAAGCTGTGAAAAAGAGGATCTGATGGAACTTTGACACTTCCAAGGCTTTCCAAAGCCAATCAAAATTCTCTGTCATGCAGCCTAAATCCCCCATCCCGACTATAGTTAAGGAGAACCAGGTGCCCAAATTACTTCACTGATTCAGAAAAACTCAGCAGAAACTCTGTCTGACTCTTGACTTGGTAAAGGGAGTTTATTTAAACTCTAACTTGTTTACTTCTAGTACGAAGTGTTTGTGTGAGATCTAATATTGCCTGTTCTGGCCATTTTATTTGGACAATAGTTGTGTTCAGGGAATTAAATTCTATCAGCCTTGCACGGTTCAGAGAACACAGCATGAAGTCAGCAGCATAATATTTGTAATATACTTACTCATAAAACGTTGTCCAACCATTTTCATTGCTTTTGGTGGCAAGAAGACCGGAGTTGCCGTGGTATGTCATCATGGCCACTTCATGCCCCTGTGTTGTTACACTCTTGAGTGCGCTGTTGGTACCAATTGTCACCCAGTAGACTTGGCCATCAGGTACTACCAGCCAGAGGGGCATCCCTGTAGAATCTCTTCGGATATTGACTAAGTTGCCATTATTGTCAGTGATCAGGGTTATATCTCCATCACCGGAATAAGTAAAATTATAAAGATAATCTCCAGTAGTAAGGCTCTGAGTATAAAGGTGCTTACCACTGGTGTCAAACAAGTAGAGTTCCTGGTCTATGGGTGAGGATAACTCATAGAGATTCTGCATGTTGAGGAATGGTTTGTTTTTCCGAATAAATCGGATTCGGATATTTCCAAGATCAGCGACATACAGCTCCCCATCTGCACACACTGCAAGGGAGGACGGCGCGTTGAGTTTGGCATCCTTGGCATAGCCATCGTCCCCAGAGAAGCAGTCACAGTTTGCATCATTCTTGCAGTCACAGCTGCTTGGTGCTCCAGCAACAAGAGAAATCTCACCGTTGGTGGTGACCTGCCTGATGCGGTTGATTTTTTTCTCATCGGTCTCAGCAATGTACAGAACCCCATTATGTGAGACGGCCAGAGCGGTAGCAGATTCCAGGGTGGCATGGATTGCCACCTTGCTAAGGAGAAAGTGATCCATACCTGGCACCTGGCAATGCATGGGCCTCCCGGCCACAATGCGCACCTGGTGGTTCTCAGATATCTGTAACACAACATTATTGTCCAGGACATAGAGCGAGTTGTCCATCGGGTTGACTGCCAGATCCGTGGGCCATTCTAGACGAACCTTAAGGGTAAAAGAACACAAGGAAATTATTCTAACAAGACCGTTTTTCATTGTGTGATTGCTCTAAATAAATCACAATGAGGATGTTTCACCATGGATTAAAGGGAGAAAGGGTAAAAGAAACCCAATAGTGCTTGGTGTGGTGGCCATTGAGGACACAACCCTGGTGTGAGTGAGGGGTCATAGCTCCCTGTCACATGGGGGCAACACACATGGACATCCCCACTCTGCAATGCAGCACTGGTGGGAGCAGGGAGAGGAGGAGGCAGACCCTTCTCAACTCTTGCACTGCACCATGGCTTCTCTCTGCTTCTCTACCTTGGTGTGAGGTGTCAGGGGCTGTGGGAAAGGGCAACAGTGCCCAGGGAATGCAGGAGCAAACAAGAAGACCCAAAGATTCAAATGGGATTTTCCCTCTCCGAAACAACCTATGCTCTTTGAATTGATGGACCCTGGACTTGATAGAAAGGACACAGAACTGGGAATTTTGTGTGAAGTACTATGAAATCAGTCAAACAAAAAAATGATCCTTTTACTAAAGGATTTTCCAGACAAATGGCCCAATTCCTCTGGGTAAATGACAAGGAGGGATAGACTCAAAACTGGCAGGTGTGACAACATGTGTGTATGTCCAAGTTATAACCAACTATTCTGTGATTGATGCTGCAAAAATGCAAAATAGCAATTCATAAGAAACTCGGGCAATTAAATTCATAGAATAAAATACTTGTGTCTTCACAGCAGTTTCCCCCCCCCTTTTTTTAGCATAATAGAATCATAGAATGGTTTGGGTTGGAAGAGACCTTAAAGATCATCCAGTTCCAACCCCCCCTCCTGTGGACAGGGTTGTCAACCACTAGATCATGCTGCCCACGGTCCCATCCAACCTGGCTGTGAATGCCTCCAGGGATGGAGAACCTGCCCACTTTTTGCTATTTTCCCTTCACGCCTGTTTTTTTTCTCTGTACCCAACAGAGTGATGTGCTGTGAGAGATCTCTGGGATCTGGGCACACTCAAGGCTGTGCAATCCCAGGATCTCCCTGTTTCTTTGCTGCAAACCTTCCTCTCCCACTGTCCATCTCAGTTTCTGCTGCTTCTCATTTGTCTGAGATGACTAAGTCTGGGGGGATATTTTGCATCTATGAGGTGGCAACCCCATTGGAAGAAGGAGGAGAAAATGCCAGCAAGCTCAAATCCAGAAAAACGACTCTCACTGTGGTTTTATTTGAAACTAAGAATAAGAAGAAAGCAGGTAAGATCCAGAGGCACACAAGTGATTCAAATTTTTAAAGCCTGTAGTTGAACATCTCTGTCACAGCCATGCCTTATTTTTGATGATTCTATTCATGTATAAATCGCTTTTCAACTTTTTTTCTTTTTCTTTTCCTTTTTCCTTTTTCTTTTTCTTTTTCTTTTTCTTTTTCTTTTTCTTTTTCTTTTTCTTTTTCTTTTCCTTTTCCTTTTCCTTTTCCTTTTTCTTTTTCTTTTCCTTTTCCTTTTTCTTTTTCTTTTTTTCTTTTTCTTTTAAAAAAAAAGCATCAGATGCAAGATATTTAGTTCACTGTCCCTGATAATGGCTGGGCTTGTGGAGCTCATTCTCATGGCTAAGCAGTGTGCTGAGCTCTGCCTAGTCTGAGTCTCTCTTTTCAAAATCACCTTCCTTTTCTCAGCTCCTGGCCTATTTTAACCCTTCCTGTAGTAAAACATTATAGCCTGTGGTTTTCTCTTTAATAATGCATGCCTCCATCCCTTCCAGTGGTCTTTAAGCTCCGCAGCCTGAGTTAGCATCAAGAGCAGAGTTTATTCTGAACTGACAAGGGAATTTCCAATTTCTTAAAAACCATTCCTTGTCAACATTGCCAGCTAAATATTTCATGGCCCCATGTCCCAGGGAGCCTCAGGGACTTGACAGAAAAGACCCTTCTAGCCACTTTAAATGATGAAAAGCTACTTCCCACGCTGGGTTTTCTTTGCCTAGTTTGGATTATTTTTTTTTTTTAAATTAAACTTGTCTTCAGTGCATCTGTCCAGAACAGTCCCAGTTAATCTGTCCATCATAGTACAAGTTAATTTAAGAATGGCTTGCTTCATTTTCTGAAGGGAAAGAAGGAGTCTCCAGCTGACACATTTTAGCTCATCTCAGAAATGTTTAAATATAATGTTGGTATACACAGGAACCACATAACCTGAGAGAAAATAATTTTCAAAGCCTGAATCCACAATAGTCTTGTGGTAACTGCCCCTGAAATTCAGATAAAGAAAAAAACTATCCCTGTAAGATGAGAAACATACTCCAAGATGGCCTTTAACCAGAAAAATTTGCTTCTATAGAAGGCATGAGAGCTTTTAAACTCATAATTTCAGCTTGTTCATAAATTACAGACAGTGGGAACCAGTTGCAAAGAAGCAAGAATAATCTTTTCAAATTAGAGGGAAAACCAAGAAGAACAGATTCCATATGGGAGCACGGAAATTATCTAGGTAGTTACAAAAAGGAAACCCCATTGACATCTATTGTGGCTGAATAACAGTACTTAGCCCTCCAGCTATGATCTATATTTTCATAGGAGAGGGCAACATTCCTGTAGCCAGGAAAACAACAAGTGGCACAAAGTTTTCAAAGGACATTATCTCTAAACTGGCACCATTTGACAGGTTGGCCAATACCCCACAAAATTGAGTGCTGGGCTTTAAGAGATTTCTCTTCTGCACCATCCAGAAGCAAGGCAAGAGACAAACTGAGATTTCTTTTTCTCTCTCTCTTTTTTTTTTTTTTTTTTCTCTCCACCTTTAAGCAGCAGGACTTAAAAGCCCAGCATGATGGTAGCTGCAACCAATTTGCAATCTGATGCAATTCAAGATTCTTGTTTTCCTGCTGTTGCTAATTTTGGCACCACAGCCTCCAATCAGTATTTCCTAGATGTTAATTTGATTCAGGTCTACAATTGTGCTGGGCCAAATTAGGATGGGGGGAAGCAAAGAAAAAAAACCCATGGTTAGCTAAGTTGTTATAACAGAGCATGGCATATAGTCCTGCTAAAATAAGTATGGTTGGCTGGTCTTTTTAGTTGAAAGCAACTGGTTTCTTGAGAAATGAGCCTAATGAAACCTGGTTTCCCAGGAATCTCTGTCTCCTAGCTGATTGGAAGCTCTGAAAGAAGTCTCTTCTGTGGCTGGGACATCTTTAAAATCTCTTTCCCCAGAGATGTCTGAGTTAAGTCAGTTAGAATTTTCCTTCAGTCATCGTAGGATCTTTCTTTTTGACTGAGTCATTTTCATACCACAAAATATGGAGAGATGTAATTCTCCTTGAGCTCTTACCTCTTTTTCAAACCTGGGGAGGCACACAGACATGCAGCTAGGGTGAAGGCACAGGCTTCTATTCTGTCAAAACCCAACCAAAACATCATTTTACCTGAGAAATGTCCATGACGGAGTCACAGCTGAGAGGCCGAGCAGATGTCAAGTCATTGGAACCCAGTACAGTTGAGATGATCCCATTCTGATCAATCCGCCTGATCATAGTGCCATCCACAAAGTAAATCAGCCCAAACTTGTCCACGGTGATGCCTGAAGAGGAAAAAAGCAAGACAGTCAGAAAGTCAGGGCAACCTGGCAATTATGAGATGAATAGAAGATGGTGTCTGGTTTGTCACTCATGAAAGAGTAAGGCCACTGGTTTGGTGGAAACAATACATTTTAAGGGGATGAGATGAGAGTTGGACATGTGGGAGTCCTGATTATCAGGAGCTTTGAGCTGGCACCACTCCACAGAAGGCACTTCCAATTGGCACATGATGCAATTTAGAAATCCCTGCTTGCTTCTAGAGAAGGGCATGGCATTTGGTGAACTGCTGAAAGGAAAAGGTTTTCTAATAACTACGTGTCTTGCATGTTCAGAAATGAAAATGTTCACAGGAAAATGTTATACTGGTGAATCTTTCAGAAATGGTGATGGAAAAGGTTGCGAAAGATCCATCAGGTCAGTCAAATTTCAGGTGGCTAATTGTGGAAGGGTTTTTCCTAGGATGATCCTACTAATCTACAGCATTTCACCTGTTTCTGAACTCTGCTAAGTGATTCATTTCATTGTCCAAACCTCCTTTGTAGACATACTCCTGTCAGTGGACTTGAGGTCTGCTGACAACAGCTACAGACTGCTGATTCTCCTTTCCTTGTCTGTAGATATGTGCTGTTTCACTTCCCCCTAAGCATCATTTCTCAATTATGTTAGCACAACCTCCTTTAATCATCTTTATCCCAAGATAACTATACCTTGCATCTTCCATCAGAAGATTTCAGGATTTCATGGTGCTTTACACTTACTAATTAGACCTCATAGCCGTGTGTGAGTGTGATCATCCTAATTTTACATACCAGGAAAGTAACAGATAAAGCAATTTTCACAAGGTCACAGAGAAAGTCCATGACTAAGGCAGGAATAAGGAGTTAAGGACCCCATTCACCTCTCTTTCATGCTAGTATAAATTAAACATAACTCCGCAGATACTAATAGAGTCATCCATCTCATCTACCCTATGGTGGCAGAATGCTGCTCAGCATAATATTTGAGTGTCTTCAAGACACTCAAAGAATGTAAAAGAACAGTAAAAGAATGTAGAAACCTTTTCTATGCAAGTGAAAATTCTGCTTGGAACATATGAATTTCTGAATATTAGGATCTTCTTGTTTGGTTTCTTTCGCTAGCAGGGTAGCAATCACTTGGCAAAAAGCAGACATCTACATTGTGCATCCAAGCAAATATCTGGAGCTCTTCCAATCAGTAGAGAGAAATACCTACTTCTAGAGTGCAATTCGTCTCACCCTAAAGCAGATATCCAGAAGAGATTATATGAATCCTTCTAGAAACACCTTTTCCTCCACATTCATTATAAAAGGAGACGACAGCAAATATCTCCAAAGGAAACATTTATACTATAGACAGATAAAGTTGGTGAGATGAACCCTCACTACAATGTGTTTTTTTGGCTGTCATCGTGGTGACAGAAATGATGGAAAATCTGTTTCAGACAGAAAGCTTTGAGAATGTTTCCGAGAAGCGATCAGATCTTGTGTTTCTCCAAAATGCTGTTTTACAGCCAGATCCCCTTGTCTGAAACATTTACCCTCAGTCTCCACCCGCTGTGAGCTATGCTGTGAAGTACAGATGCAGCAGTTCACAGATCAAAAATTTTAGACTTTTGTGTAGCAGGGACTAATTCCTTGATTGCTTTGGCAATTAAAATCATGGCCTTCAGCCAGCGCTGCAACTATTGCATGGGCTGGAAGCCACAGAGGTGGATGATATAGCAGCCTTCCAATACCTGAAGGGGGCCTACAAGAAAGCTGGGGAAGGACTTTTCGTAAGGGCAATTAATGACAAAACAAGGGGAAATGGGTTTAAGCTGAAAGAGGGGAGGTTTAGATGAGATATTAGGAAGAAGTTCTTCACTGTGAGGGTGGTGAGACACTGGAACAGGTTGCCCAAGGAAGTTGTGGATGCCCCCTCCCTGGAAGTGTTTGTGGCCAGGCTGGATGAGGCTTTGAGCAACCTGGTCTAGTGGAAGGTGTCCCTGCTGATGGCAGGGGGGGTGGGACTGGATGAGCTTTAAGGTCCCTTCCAACCCCAACCATTCTATGATTCTATGATTCTATGATATGTGGAAAACCAGATCTTATTTGGTCAAACAGAAATCCACAGAAGATATTCTAGCCTGGAAGTAACGGTGAGAAAACCTCAGGACTATCTCATTGTTTGAGAGAAAGAACAAACTTCACTGTTAAGCTGAGGTAAAGGAAGGGATTCAGACAGAGTTGTGACCTGATGATTCAAAGTCAATTAGGAGTCAAGGAACTGATGTTTCAGATCACTGAGATGAATGGGAGCTGTGTATTTTTGCTAGGAGGCAAAACCAGCATCTTCCTTAGTTCTTTGCAGCACATCCCTGTCTAAAGAGCATCATTTTGACCTATATTGGATATTTGACCATCAGAGCAGTGAAGTTTCAGAATAGCCTCTAGGGCAGTGAGGAAAAAAAAAAAATTACTTGCTGCTTTTAAGATGAAGTTCATTAATTTTGGAGGGGATCATATGGCAGGTTTGCTGAGATAATAGATGACAGGACTAAATGACCCAAAAGATTGCTTCTCGTCCTACATTCCAATACCTGTGTTTAATTCATGCCAAGATAGGACTGATCTTTGCAGGACCACGAAACAAGAACCTTGAAGAGAAGCAGCAGGTACCTGTTGCACATCTGAATGCTACGGGAGAAGCCACAGCAGTGGTGGCCATTTATTCTCATTATACAATATAAACACATCCGTTGTATCTGAGCACTTTGTCAAAAGCTGCAGAGGGATCTGGTTGTATAAGCATCAATATCTCACTGGCATCCATGGCTTTCTGGAAGTTGTCTTCACCTGCCATGAGACCTGTCAGCTTTGTGCCCCAGTTGGTGCCCTGTTCAATGAGACATCCAAGATACTGGCATATGTCACCTGTCACTGGCGTCTGCTGTTGAAGGTTACTGCTCCTCTAATTATTTTGCCCACTGAATGGCAAGTTCTTGAATGTTTGTTGGTGTTTGCTTGACAACTGGGAACACAATTGAGCTCTTTAAGCAATGTGGTAGATTCAGAAGAGGCATAATAGAAGGTTTAGCTGATCTTAATTGGCTTTTGTCAAACACAAGAGGCTCTTACCCATTCCTAGGTTCACAACGATTATTTTTCAGGGCGCCTGTCCATTAGTCAGTGTGACAGGCCAAAAGCCAGTGAAGGGTGGCAGGTTGGATAATGTGATTTTAAATGAGGCAGAATTTTCTCTCTCAGCTAGTTCCATATGTATTGGATTGGATTTATCAGCAGTGTATGCTGACAGTCACTCATGGTGTTCAATGCTGAGGTCTGATGGTTGCTCTGATTAACCAGTTACAGTCATCATAACCTGGATGTACTCTGGCTCTCAAGCCAGCTCTGATCAGTTGATAGAGCACAACTTTATTTTGCGTTTCAGCTTAGACAAAGAGCTTGCACATCCAAATAAGTTAAAAGCGGGATATAAAGTTACCACTTATCATCCTGTTCCAGGGCAATGGCATGTGCATGTGTTCTTATCACAGAGCACTTCTCTGCTCACCCCTCTTTCACGGAGGCCAAGCAATCTCAATTACCTTGCATTTCTCAGGATGTTCTGCAAAGTGACAGAGTTTTCAGTCTGGCCAAGCCCTAAATTCCCATTTGCACATGCCCCTCACACAGCAACTGCTCCAATCCCTTCCTGACTTTAGCTGATTGTCTTGGAATCAAATCTAATTATGGAGAGAAGCCCTGCTCTCCCACAAAGTGTCTTTGGATGGATGACTTCCACAGAGATGGAAAGAAGCATCTCACGGTTTCTTTGCAGCAGATTGTAGAGGTTAAATTGGACTTTTCTCTGTTTCTTTTCTGATAGTGGCACAGTTCCAGTGCTGGGAACTGGCTCCTGCAAATGGGCACAGAAACGGGTAATTCACATGTTACACATGTAAAGCCAAAGGCCTTAGCTTGCTTTGGAAGAAGGATTCTCTCATGTTTCCATAGGAACATGACGGAATTAAAGATTTTCAGCATACAGCTCAAAGTTCAATCTTACAGTTTCTGAGAGAAAACATCTGCTGTCACTACCCAGGTAGCGTTGCAGATCCAAACTTTAAGCTCTGAGATATTAAATACATATGTGATGAAATCATGCTGGCTCCTCTTGGATAGTTGAAGAGACAAGAACTTGTAGCACCACGTGCATCACACCAGTGAGTTGTGCTGATAGAAAGTTCTGACACGATGACATTTGCTTGAAATGTCAGGACCTTGTAGTGTGAGGAGGTGACAGCACAACGTTATGCCACAAATAGCTACTGGGACACAGTGGGTTTGTTCGAGAAGACAAACCACTAAAAGTGATTGCATTGCACATGTAGCTCTACTTAGGAAAAATAAGAAGGAGAAAAAACTCTTTTAAGTAAAAAATTAGGTGCTAAAGGAATCCAAATTTGGAGCTTTCTTGTCTGGCTGGATGCTGAATGACTTGAGTGATAAAAGAGTAGATGAAAATCAATGTCAATAAGTACAGAGGAATTCACAAGGGAAGGAGTAAGCCTAACTACCTAAATGCAATGACAAGCTGTAAAAGAGCTCAGAGGAAAAAGATTTCAGAATTCCTGTGAAAAGTTTTCGGCAAAGATTAGCTTTGTGCTCTGCAGTGGTCAAGGAGGGAGCTGTAAGACACGAATGGATTAAGAAGAGCACAGAGAGAAAAACAGAAAAACAGTGTTCTGGCCTCAAAAAGAACATGGTTTTTCCTGCTGTGGTTAAACAAATTAGGGAAATCATAGAATATTGTGAGTTGGAAGGGACCCACAAGGATCATTGAGTCCAACTCTTGTCCTAGCACAGGATGTCTGGAAGGACAAACCTAGGTGTTCAGGGAGGTTTCTAGACAAATTGATGGTGTCATCTAAGCATAGGTCCAGGTGCACTAAATGTCGATGCCTAGAATCTGGAGTAATAGCAGGGAAAGACCGCTCTATCATTGCTCCTATCCCCACGTGTCTTTTCTGTCCACAACAGGACATTTTCACAGAATCACAGAATGGTTGGGGTTGGAAGGGACCTCTGAAGGTCATCTAGTCCAACCCCCTTGCTCAAGCAGGGACTCCTGGAGCACATGAACCAGGATTTTGTCCAGATGGTTTTTTAACATCTTCAGAGATGGAGATTCCACAACCTCCCTGAGCAGCCTGTTCCAGTGCTCAGTCACTCTCACAGTAAAGAAGTTCTTCCTTATGGTCAGGTGGAACTTCCCACGCTGCAGTTTACACCCGTTGTCTCTTGTCCTATTGTTGGGTGCCAATGAGAAGAGTCTGGCCCCGTCCTCTAGACACTCTCCCTTTAGATGTTTATAAACATTAATCAGATGCACACTGCTGACTCATATTTAACTTGTCCACCAGCACTCCCAGCTCCTTCTCCACAGGGCTGCTTTCCAGGAGGTCAGCCGGAGCCTGGGGTTATTCCTTCCCATATGCAGGACCCTTCACTTTTCCCTGTTGAACCTCATGAGGTTCCTCTCTGCCCATCTCTCCAGCCTGCCAAGGTCCCTCTGAATGGCAGCATAGCCGTTTGACGTATCCAACACTCCTCCCAGTTCAGTATCATTGGCAAATTTGCTGAGGAGGCACTCTGTTCCTTCATCTAAGACATTGATGAAGAGGTTGAACGATATTGGACCCAGTATTGACCCCTGGGGGACACCACTAGATACAGGCCTCCAACTTGACTCCACTCTGAGCTCTGCCATTCAGCCAGTTCTCAATCCACCTCACTGTCCAATCATCAAGTCCACACTTCTTGAGTTTGCCAACGAGGATGTCATGGGACACAGTATCAAAAGCCTTGCTCAAGTCCAAGTATACAACATCCACTGGCATCCCCTCATCTATCCAGCCACTTCTCCTGTCATAGAAGGCAATCAGGTCAGTTAAACATTATTTCCCCCCATGCTGACTACAGCTGATGACCTTCTTGTCTCTCACATGCTTAGAGATGGCCTCCAGGATGAGCTGTTCCATTACCTTTCCAGGGACTGAGGTAAGGCTGACTGGCCTGTAGTTCCCTGGGTCCTCCTTCTTACCCTTCTTGAAGACAGGGGTGACATTTGCCTTCTTCCAGTCTTCAGGAACCTCTCCTGATTCCCATGACCTCTCAAAGATAATTGAGAGTGGCCTAGCAGTGATGTCAGTCAACTCCCTCAGCACACGTGGGTGCATCCCATCAGGGTCCATGGACTTGTGGGTATTAAGGTTGCATAGTTGATCTCTAACCCAATACTAATTCACCAAGGGAAAGTCTTCCTTTTTACAGACTCTCTCACTGGTCTCTTGGGTTGGGGATTCCTGAGGGGTGGCCTTGGCAGTGAAGACCGCAGCAAAGAAGACATTCAGTAACTCTGCCTTCTCCGTGTCCTCTGTTATCAGGTACCCTGCCCCATTCAGTAGTGGCCCCACATTTTCCCTGGCCTTCCTTATGTTACTGATGTTCAATCAGCCTCTAGCCTTTCCTGAAATAATTATTTCACAATAAAAATGTTCACAGATTGTGGAGGGCTGAGTTTCTTCTTTTAATCCTGTCCAACTCAAGAACACTTAGTGAACAACTGAGATTTTGTGCAGGACACAGTGAAGGAAGCAATCTGTCCCCTAATTAATTACTTCATTTTGCATTGTTTTTGTGGTGCTAAATGAATGAGATGCCCCCTCCCCTCCATGTCCCTTCTGAAACCTTCTTCCTATTGTGTCAGACTTGTCACTGCAATCTCTCTTAATTGCAGGCTCCTTGGCAATTTCTCTGCCACAACATTTTCCCAAGGAGAACCACTGGTGAGTACTCAGATGAAAACAAATGCTCTGACAAGCTGGAGTTTTAATTTTTCTTGAGATTGCTTGTAGAAGAGGATCATTATTAGCAGATGATAATTAGAAAGTGGTAACACTTTAATTTGCAAGGATATATTGAAATTCATTAGCATCTGAAAGCTTTGCCGTGCTCTGTGGCAAATGAATTGGAAATAGCAGACTGGTTCCGAATAGCTATGATAAATACCCTGACCAAACAACTGCCACCACTATTGCATCTGTTGATCTACCTGTCCTGTCCTACCTAGCCTACCTTTATAAGAGAAGCCAAAGACAGGGGAAGGGTCAAACTCCTGGGGCGAGTTTTATCCCTCCTAATGTCTTGTCTAAGCTGATCATCTAAAGGGCATTCTCTCTCCTTCAATGATAAAGGATAAGGACCTCTGTCCAGAAGATACTTCAGAGAAATGTGTTGACAGGACAAGCGATAACAGTTTTGAACTGAAAGAGGGTAGATTTAGATTGGACATAAGGAAGAAATCTTTTTGTGACAAGGGTGGTGAGATACTGGAACAGGTTGACCAGATAAGTTGTGGATGTCCCATAACTGGAAGTGTTCAAGATCAGGTTGATCTGAGCAACCTGATCTAGTGAAAGACGTTCCTGCCTACTGCAGGGAGGTTGGACTAGATGATTTTTGAACATCTCTTCCAACCCAAACCTTCCTGTGATTCTGTGATTCTATGAAATTATCCACTCTGAGCTCATGGGAGGTGAGGTGGGAACTAGAAGAAGTAATCAAAACTATGGGGAAAAGGCTGTTGTTCAGAAAGTGGAGAACTATTCTGAACAGTGTTAGCTGGGGTGGGGACTTCATCCTTCAGGCTATTGTCTCCAGGAGGAGATTGCCACTCCCAGAACATGGTTCATCCTACCATGGACATGTGCACTGGCACAGAATGAACCAGCTTCATGGTACCAGTTTCTTTCCACTCAGAAGAGAGACAAAAAGTCTACTTAGACCAGATGCTTGACTGGTCCAAGAGGCCAAAGGTAGATTCAAAACTATACGTTGACACCTCACGACTGATTCTCCAGTCTTTATGAATTGCTGTTTTTCATCTGGCAGGAGTGTATTCCCTCTGTATCTTCCAGCAAGCTGCAAACATCAGCTAATTAAAACATCATGAAAGTGGAGGCAAGACATTGTTTCCTTAAAATTTTTTGAACAAGTGCAAAGATGTCCTTGAAATACTCAAATCCTACTCTGCATGAAGCAATAACCTTCAGTCAAAAAAGCCAGTGTTAGCCTTAAAAAGTAGAATACCAAGAGTGGTGATTTTTGAACTGAAATTTCCATGTCCTTCTCTGGCCAGCTTATATCTCTACAGCTACAGAATTGTTTTCTAATTTCCTCTGACCATTCACTTATGAGTGTTTATTCCCCTGCCAAGACAGGGAAGCAGAGGGTAACCTGAGGACTACTGATGACTTGTACAATAAATCATTTTTATTGTGAACTATTATGAAATACAATCACACGAAGGAAGAGCATTTGCTGGATTTTTCTGCTAGGATGAACCACTGTGAAGGTATAAACAATGCTGACACATTGTCAGTGTGAAGTTTCCCTGTTACTCATTTATTGAGGTGAATGGGAAGTGAGTCACACCTGCCAAAGCTATTGTCTCAGCAGACTTTGCAAACTCAGGCTAGTACCAGATCAGGGAACACTGTTTACGAACTTTCCATTGGTGCTGTGGGCTTTCTGGATTGTGATTTCCTTGTTGCCATTTTGCTTCATGTCATTTCCTCTTTCACCCTCAATTTACTTCTATTTTGTGAAATTTCAGAGCTGTGAGGAATGAATACATGCATTTTGCTGTTATATGATTGAGGTGGAAGAACAGCCTCCTGAGAGCTTGAATTGCCAACAAGAAGGATTTCAGTGCTGAAAGCTTTGAACTCCAGAGCTCTGTTTCCCATAGCAAAGCAGAAATATAAAGTCATCTAAACCTTGCAACATCCACCCATGTAAGGAAATGAATATTTCTCTTATCTTGTGCAAGGGAGAATGGAGGTCCAACAAAAGTTGTGAGGGATTTTTTTTTTTTTTTTTGCACTGGCTGAACATCAAAGTGGTGCAGAAAATTGGATTACAGATTTCTGGATTCCCTGATCTCATGACTCATCTGACGGACCTCCTGAATCTCTCTGCCCAAGTCATTTAATTTTCTTTTCACTCAGCCCTCTCATTTCAGTGAGATAATTTCTACACTGCAACCTGACCACAGGTAGCTGTTCCCTTTCCATATCTGTGCCTCTGGCAATACTTTATCCCAAGATAATGGTCACTTCATGGGAGTGCTTGGAAACCATACTGGGCCCTTTGATTATTGCAAGAGGCTAGCAGTTTGGCTTTCAGTGCTTTTTGGCAAAAAATAGGTCTCCCAAGGTATATTTTTCTGAATCTTACCAGGAAACAACTAGCTGGCATGTAGCAAAACAAAAATCACAACTAGACCTGACACAAAAGATCACTAAATCAGTTTGGGTTTCTTGGATTCAGTAACAATAATGTCATCTCTATGTCAAGAAAAATAACTTCCTGTGAAGTCTAGCCAAGAAGATAAACAGCTCAGCTGTCTTCTTGTGAGGGATTTTTTGTGAAATAATTTGTTAAATAATTTGTTGGAGAACAAGCCTTATGAGGAGCGGCTGAGGGAACTGGGGTTGTTTAGTCCAGAGAAGAGGAGGCTGAGGGGAGACCTTCTTGCTCTCTTCAACTCCCTGAAAGGAGAGTGTAGTGAGGCAGGTTTGTGTCTTTTCTCCCAGGTAACAAGTGATAGAACAAGAGGAAATGGCCTCAAGTTGTGCCAGGGGAGGTACAGATTGGATATCAGGAAATACTTCTTCACTGAAAGGGTTCTCAGGCACTGGAATGGGCTGCCCAGGGAGGTGGTTGAATCCCCATCCCTGGAGGTGTTTAAAAGACAGGCAGCTGAGGTGCTCAGAGATCTGGTTTAGTAGTGGACAGGTACAGTTGGACTCAATGATCTCAGAGGTCTTTTCCAACCAGAAGATCCTATAATTCTAAATGTTCCCCAGATTTTGCTGAGAGGTTGCTTTACAAAGAGGTTGGGATAGGCTTAGAAATTACTGTGGTGAGGAAGGAGGGAGCTACCACTCCTAGATGGAAAGAAAAAGGAAACCTGCAGCACCTGATCCCAAAGCCAACAACATATAAATAACTTCTCACAATCCTAACAACTGGGCAAGGAGACATACAAAAG
>NW_010307748.1:0-4674 GCF_000700745.2 Antrostomus carolinensis | reverse complement strand
TCCTGCATGGGTGTCCTTCTTTCCCCTCTTCACAAGCACTGCAGGAGGTTGGTAAACCAACAGTATCTTCCACCTCACCTTGACACCCTCCATGTGTTTTTTTCCAAGGAGTTGTGGACAGCTGGGAGGATCGACATCCTCCATATGCAGAGCTTGTTACCTTCAGACTGCCAGACTGAAGTCTTGGCTGCACACAGGACTGCATATGTTTGGCTAAACCTGTTTTGAACAATTTAGTTCACAGTCAGGAAGGTTGTGTGATGTTTTTATTCTGATTTGACTGTGCTTGCATCGCATTTAAATAAGGTAATCATCAGCCAGGTGAAGTTGAATCATAGAACCATAGAATGGTTTGGGTTGGAAGGGACCTTAAAGCTCATCAGTTCCAACTCCCCTGTTAGCAGCAGGGACACCTTCCACTAGACCAGGTTGCTCAAAGCCTCATCCAACCTGGCCACAGACACTTCCAGGGAGGAGCAGCCACAGCTTCTCTGGACAACCTGGGACACTGTCTCACCACTCTCACACCAAAGAATTTCTTCCTCACATCTCAGCTCCATCTCCCCTCTGACACTTTAAAGCCATTTCCCCTTGTTCTGTAACTCCCTGCCCCTGGCCAAAGTCCCTCCCCAGCCTTCCTGGAGCCCCTTCAGGTACTGGAAGGCCACTAGAAGGTCTCCTCTGAACCTTCTTTTATCCAGGCTGAACAGCCCCAACTCTCTCAGCCTGTCCTCATAGGAGATGTGCTCCAGCCCTCTGATCAATTAGACCATTCCCATATCTAAATTAGTATCCACTTCCCTATAGGATTTAAGCTGGATGCCATGATATATAATGTCAATGTATAAACCTCAGTTTACATGTCTCTGAGCTGTGTCTTGGTTTTGCTGCTATTTTATATAGATAGCAATGCTTACTGAGCTTTTTATTTTTTTAACACCAAGAAAGCCTCAGTGAACTGAAAATAAGTGAATCCAGTCCAGATTGGGAAGGACCAAACACTGTTATGTGGTAAGGAGGAGCAGTGGCTAAGTGGGTATAAAAATTACAGGTGGTTTTATTCTATTGCCTCTTTGGACATGTACCCATCACTACACCCTTCTGTTTGGTACTCCTCCCAGTCACCTCAGGAGAAGAATGAGGACTGGTTGAGGGTGAGACATATCTACTTATTTTCAGAGGTAAGCCCTTAGAATGTGTATGTGGGTTGATTTGGGAAGGCCTGCAAAATGCAAAGGCATTTTCTGAATTGGAGAGGAGAGCAGTCTCCAATATGACCAAACAAGTCCCTTTTTAAAAGAGCCCTTTAAAAAAGCCAGTGGAGAAGAAGTAGTCTCACCCCTGGGATTTGTAAGTGTCGCATCAGTGCCTTTGCCTCCATCTCCGCATCGGGTATCATCGAATGGGAGACACTGATCCCCAGTTCCAGCCAAGACCTCTGAATTCTTCACAATGTCTTTCACTGATGTGGTTGACTTGATTTTATAGATACGTCGACTGTTGGTGTCGGAGAGGTAGATGGAGCCGGTGATGGGATCTGTGGTCAAGTAATATTTATGAGCTGGGCTGTGGCTGAAAAACAAGGGTATGACGTTATTATTTCATGGATTATTTGTTTCCTAAAGTCAACAGGCAATGCAAGCACCTTAGAGAATAAAATACACAGGGCAGACAGACTGGGAAAGTGAAGCAGTGCCGTGTTTGACAACGTTAGTACACCCTGTGCCTGGGGTGCTCTCTGGCATGGAAAGTGGCTACTAAAGGAAAGGGCTTGCTAGCCCCCGCCAAAATCATGTCAGGAACTGCTATAGATTGAGTTCCAATGCCTGGGATTGCTTAATTTACTTAATATAGGCATAGTCTTGAAACTGGTGTTAGTGCAGTGCCAGGAAGTGAAGGGAAGGTGTAGCACACTAGGTGCAGAAAACAAAGGAAGAAATAAAAGGAAATCTGCCATCCTAAGAAAGACCCCAGGACAAAAACCCAAGAGCTGACTCCCAATTATAAAGCACTTGAAGATATACTCTTGAAAATCACTGCATCAAGGCTCATCTGGTGCTCTTCCTGACTCCAGCAAAGACCCTAGAGGCCTGTCATTCCCTTGTGGAGATTAGGGGAAGTCCTACCACTGAATTCATCTGGACCTCAATGAAGAGAGAAACAAAATGCTCCTTGGAGTGTCACGTTTTGCCCTAAGTAAAACATGAACTAGGAGGAGGGCTGAGGAACCCAAACATCAGTCCCCTGATAAACCCCATTCATTCCCTGATTCCTCAAAAACAAGAAAGGGTGGCTGTGAAAATGGGGTGAGAAGACAGAAAGATAATGTTTGTCGCTCCATGACTACAACACTAAATGAGCCCAAGAGTGAAGAAATGGATAAACCAGCATCCACTTTATGGAAGGCATTCCATGAGACTGGCCAAAAAAACCCCAACTAGAAGAGTTTAGACGCAATTTTAAAATTTGCCTTGCAAGGATTCTATCTATAGTTTAATATAGATATTAAACTTATTAACTACTTGTATTAAATTTAAGTGTTTACTACCAGTGTGTATTGAGCTGCATCTCTTCTAAGCCTGAAACCAACAGGTTAAACTTGTAACACCTGCTGCCTGACCATAGGTCTCCTTCCTTCTAAGAAAGGCTAAATAGTAATTAGAACAAATAGGAAAAAGGCTCTACTTTTCTCCAGAACACCTTCAAGCTGTCCAAAATCATCAGGTCCCAAGAATTCATAATAAATGTATAGGCCACAGTTCACAATTTTGCATTTAATGGAATTGTTCCAGGTGAAGCTGGATAGACACCTGAGTGTCGATCACAGTTGGCTCTGTCCCTCATAATAAGAAGTTTCCTCATTCTTTCAACATTTATGTTCGGAAAATTGACCCTCTTCAGACACATAAAAACTACTAAATTATTTCCCTGCTTAAAAAAGCTGTAAGTTGGTTCTTAATTTAAATTACTTAATACTTTGGGAGAAAAAAAAAACAAACCAAACAACCAAAAACCTTCTGATTTATTCTGGAATATCCCTTGTGATTTATCCTATTAAAGTCTGAACAGATTTCATCTCCACAAATGACACTGATTCTTGCTAAATAAAATGCTCTGACCTTCAAGACAGCTCCAGCCTGACAGTTCAGTCTCCATCTGTATTCCTTTCCAATGACAGCAGGCTGGTAGGGTATTATTTCATTTACCTGCATGTCACTCACACTAAGCAAGTGGCTTCAACCCTAGTGGAAGAAGTTCCCTGTGGAAATCCATCATCCATTTTGATCAGGGCCTTGTATTTTCCGCTGACTGTCCTAACAAAGCCCAGCTGAATGTCAGTCAGCTTTTGAGCTGTTCATAATCTCTATTTTGCATGGGAGGTGGACAAGAGGAGGACTTTGCAATTCTTTAGCATCTTTGCCTGGAAAGCACAGATAGCTTTCACTGAATCTTACAGGAGGCCATTCGCAGATGGGCAAAGGCAAATGACTTTCCCAAAGTTGGAGAAAAATGGTATCAGAATTGAAGTTTCCTCCTCCCCTCTCCCAGCACTATCGTTGTAATTTACTTTCGGATTTCATAGCCTCACTCTGGTGGATTTTATTATTGATTACAATCTTCAGTGGAAGAGAGAGAGAGAGCTTAAAACTACTTCTTAATCCCAGCTCCTATGTAGAATGGACACTGAAACAAATGGGAGTTACGTTTAACCACGGATCAGAGAATCAGGTAAAAGTAAATCATGAATCCAGCAGGAAAGCTGAATGACACTTCCCACCTAAATTTACCGACTAAGTACAAAAATGTCATATTAAAGTAATATTTTGAGTAGCTGCTGGTAACCCAAGTTTAGCTTTATTCATGAGGAACTGAATATAGATACCACAAAAAAAGGAGAGGTGAATTCAAAGTTCACAATCATTAAAAAATTAGTTCTGACTGGTTAAACTTTTAATCCTCTGCACAGCTGTATGTCACAGAGGCACAAACATCTTTACTACCAAATGTGCTTTGGAAGAGGTAGAGGTAGAAACTTATGTTGGTTAATCATTGGTCAAGCATTGGAACAAGCTGCTCAGGGAGGTGGTGGATTCATCATCCCTGAGGAGTTCAAAAAACATGTAGACATGACACTTCAGGACATGGTTTAGTGGGCATGGTGGTGTTGGGTTGATGGTTGGACTTGATGATCTTAGAGGTCTTTTCCAGCCTTAATGAATCTGTGATCTGTGATAACACATGAACACTAGAGCCAGGAACAGTGGGGCTTTGCTTTTTATTTAAAGCCACAATCAATAGACAAATCCAAGAGGCAAATTGGACTGAACTGAACAACAACTGAAACAAATCTGCCTGGGGCGAAGCAGAGAAGAGTTTGGTTTGTTGTTTTTTTTCTTTTCATCCTGTCTCATCGCTCAGTTAGATAATGGAGCAAAACAAAAGACAGGACTTTTTACTATTCAGAAGACTTAATCAGTTACAGTACTTGTAGTCTTGGAATATTTATCCCCTATATTGACACTGCCACCACTAGAAAAGGGCTCTGGGTGAGAAGCTGATTTCCCACTCAGAGCATTCCTTTTGCTGCTAAGGTTTTTTAGAAGAAACCCAAAGCACTGTGTTGATATTTTAATTACCTGAAGCCACAGAATCACAGAATCACAGAATCACAGA
>NW_010307747.1:9133-9757 GCF_000700745.2 Antrostomus carolinensis | reverse complement strand
AGGCGTGCTTGCTTCGGCCCCAGCAGCTGGCAAGGACGGGCAGAGGGAGGGCAGCGGGCAGAGCCAGGGCCTGCTTCACCCTCCTCCCTGGCTGCTTCCACTCACCGCTTCGCTGCCTTATGCCATGCAGCCTCCATCACCCAGAGCAGCCCTGGCTTCCTCCCCAGCCTCTCCAGTGCCCCAGAGCTGCTCGGGAGGACAGCGGGGGAGTGGTCCGGCTCCCTCCCCAGCACCTATCCATCCCTGCATTGAGTGCCCAGGGAGGAGGTGTGGGGGGCAGCACCCAGTGTCCCCCCTCGCTTCTCTCCACTGCTGCCGCCCATCTAAGTCCACACTAACCATGTGATTGTTTTGTGTTTTTGCAGGCAGTTTCTTGATTCGGATATGCCTAGGTATTATTTGTTTCCATTGTTTTTTTTTCCACCTCCCCTTCCTCTCTCCTTTCTTTCTTTCTGCCCCCTCACCTCGGCACACTCACTCCGGAGGCAGCACTTGGACATCCAGCCCCCATCCATCCAAACAACCCATCCCTCCTCCTTCCTGCCCTGGCACCTCTCGTTCACGCGGCCCCTTTTGCTGTTCATCTGGGCCGCACTTTCACTGGCTGGCGCTCCCCCCCCCACC
>NW_010307747.1:7172-9001 GCF_000700745.2 Antrostomus carolinensis | reverse complement strand
GGAGTAGCCGCAGGGCTGATGCAGACCATTCTGAGGGCTTCAGGGCATCCCCTGCCTGGGCACCTGGTGACAATGGCAGCACTGCCAGGTTGTGTGGCAGCATGTGCAGCAGCTGCCCACCCTGTGCACAGTAGATCTGCGGGCAGAGGTGCGGCATCCGGGTGGCGTGCGTCGGTAGGCGGGCACGGCATTCGTTGCATGGACTGTGGTACCCCTGTGCAATGGGGCTGTCTGAGGACAGGAGGGCGTTCAGCTGGGACCGTGGGGTGAGCCTGGTGTGCGCCATGTGGGCGAGAGCTGCCAGAACTGGGTGCTGCCTCTGGATGGGAGTGCAGCAAAGCCCCCGAGGAGGGGGCACTGGCCACTGTGCCCCACTGTGGAAGAAGAGGAGGGTGCATCTGGGAGACAGGGGATGGGATCTCCTGAGTCCTGGTGGGCTCCGTAGCTTTGTGCCCACCCTACAGCAGCTAGAAGCTGGTTCTGCTTGGAGATGCCCGAGGGTAGAGCTGTCCCTCCAGCAGCACCCTGTCCTCTCTGGGGCGCAGTGGAACGGATCCAGCATGGATCCATCCCCTCACTGCAGGAGCATGTGGGCTCACGCTGGCATTGCCTGTGGGCTCTCAGCACAGTGATGCTCTCCCTGTGGACCAGGGGACAGGCCAAGAAATCATCTCCCACTGTGTGGGTGGCGGTGGAACAGCCAGTCCCCCCTGCCAGGCGCCTTCCTGGGGGGCTGCGCTGGGCGGAAGCTCCTTGCCCTGAGACGGCAGGGAGGGAGGGCAGAGTTAAGGGCATGGGGAACACACATTCCTAGCTACCAGACTGCAAGGAAGTTGGGAGGCAGTGAGTTTTCACCTGAGTGGGTAAACCTCCACCTGCCCTCGCCAAGCTCCTTTTGGGCACCAATTCGGGGTCTGGCCAGCAGGAGCTCCTTCGGGCAGCGGTGCTGACATGTCCAAGTGCCCTGGAGAGGCGTTCCCCTGCCTTGTGGCCCCACTCCCGTGCCAGCCCCGTACGGATGATGCTTTCTGACCTTTCGTTTTTCTGTGTGTGTATGTGTGTGTGTTTGTCCTTGGGTCGCCTTCCACATTATAGCATTTCGTTTGGAAATTACACTAGGTATTTCGCGTGCACCTGCTCGGTCTGGTCTCTCCTGCTTTTCTCTCTTTCTCCTTTGCCTCCTCCCTTTGCTTTTTGCTCTTTCCACCCTGCCCTGAGGCTCCTCTTCTCCTACTCCCTGGGGAGCACTCTCTTCTCAAGCAACCTGTGTCTGCAAAGCAATCCTTCACCTTAGCTCTGTCTCATGCGGGGTTTTTATGTATTTTATACACTTTCTGAAAGCGTCGCTCTCCCTCTTCTTCCAATATGTGGGCAAGCACTGCCGAGAGCCTCTCCCTGCTCTCTCCGGCTACCCTGGCTCTCATGAAAAGAGCCACTCAGCCACTTGGATACCGCTTCAGGGACGTGCCAAAGCGTCCTCATTGAGATGTTGCTGAGCCACAGCTTCCTGGGGATGCTCGGGCAGGACCTGGGGCTGTGGCAGCTCTGGGTGGCTTTGGGGAGTGAGTGTCCCATAACCCCAAGGCCAGCCTGGGAGCAGAGCAGGGGGTGAAATGGGGATCCCCCGTGCACTCGAACCGGAGACACCTCCTGCTTCCCCCACCCTCGATTGCTGGACCTGAAGAGGGTGGTTGCCGCTCTGGCTCTGGGTGGCTGTGCCGTCCTCTGTGGGACCCCGTCGGCACTGGGCGAGTGGGGTTGGGTGTCCCCCGCTCCTTCTCCCAGCCTGGGAGCTGTGGAGAAGAAGCAATGGGAGTGAGGCATCCTGG
>NW_010307747.1:5586-6209 GCF_000700745.2 Antrostomus carolinensis | reverse complement strand
CCAGTGTGAACCCCTCCTTAGCCAGCACTGATGCTAATGGGGTGCAGGACTCAACCTGGTGCTTGGGGGCCCTGCGGGAGTGGAAACTGCTGGGCACCAGAGGTGGGAGAATCCCACTGGGCTGCCAAGCTGCAGCCCCCCTGATGCCTCCACCCCTGCCCCACTGCAGATGGAGAACTGCACCCAGCCTGCCGTTATCACCAAAGACTTCTGCATGGTTTTCTACTCCCGGGATGCCAAGCTTCCTGCCTCCCGCTCCATCCGCAACCTTTTTGGCAGCGGCAGCCTACGGGCTTCTGAGAGGTACCGGGATGCTTCTGCCTTTCTAGGGGAGGAGAGCCATCACTCAGGGACTGGAGCCCTCCTGGGGCATCCCAGCAGCCTGGGTGGAACAACCGGGGTGTGGGGATGAGGCAGAGCTGGTGACGCCTCATCTCCCTTTGCTTGCAGCAACCGTGTGACAGGAGTCTACGAGCTCAGCCTGTGCCGTGTGGCCGATGCTGGCAGCCCAGGTGGGTGCTGCGCCTCTGCCTGGGTGTTCACCAGGAGGCACATCACGGCAGTCAGGGTCGGGGCTGTGTGTCTGTCCCTGCAGCTGTGCATCTGTCCCCACAGGCATGCAG
>NW_010307747.1:4514-5544 GCF_000700745.2 Antrostomus carolinensis | reverse complement strand
ACAGCCTCATCCTTGACCATCAGTGGGAGCTGGAGAAACTCAGTCTCCTGCAGGAAGTAAGAGTCTGGGCTGGAAACGGGCCGAGATGTTGCAAGGGTGCAAGGACAGGGAGCACATCAGAAAGAGAGGAAATGGCCTCAAGTTGCTCCAAGGGCAGTTGAGATTGGATGTGAGGAAGAATTTCTTTGCTGAAGGGGTTCTCAGGCATTGGAAGGGGTTGCCCAGGGCAGTGGTGGAGTCCCCATCCCTGGAGGGATTGAAGAGTCGTGTAGACATAGTGCTGAGGGACATGGTTTAGTTGGGGACTTGTCAGTATTGGGTTAATGACTGGACACCGTGATCTTAAAGGTTTTTTCCAATTGAGGCAATTCTGGGATTCTGTGAACTCACAGTTCAGCCCCTCACCCTGCTGGTGCTGATGGGCTTCCCCACCATGGGTGTCTCAGCTGTTTTGGTCACAGCAGAAGGCAGGAGTGGGGCTGTGCACCAGGCCCTGGGAAGTGCAGTCCCCAAAAGGACGCTGGCAGGGGGAAGGGGCCACCCCTGAGCTCGGCTGCCTGTGCCCAGGTGGAGAAGACAAGGCACTACTTGCTCCTGCGTGAGAAGCTGGAGACAACCCAGCGCCTGGGCCTGGAGACCCTGTCCCCCTGCTCCAGTGAGGACTCTGAGTCTCGAAGCACCTCCTGCATCTCCTCCCCGCTTTCTGTTGACGGGGCCCCTGAGGGCCGCACCTCTCCCCCTGAGACCCCCAGCGAGAGGCAGAAGGAGCTGGCTGTGAAGGTACCGTCCTGCAGCATCCCCCGGGATGATGCTGGGAAGGGGCTCCCACAGGGCAGCAGCGGGTTGCGGCAGGAGTAAGCCCAAGAGGAGCACGAGGAGGAGAAGTTGGAAGGTGGAGGAAGGTGCCTCCTGCGCTCCCACAGGGCAGCAGCGGGTTGCGGCAGGAGTAAGCCCAAGAGGAGCACGAGGAGGAGAAGTTGGAAGGTGGAGGAAGGTGCCTCCTGCCCCATTGGCCTCCTCCTCTCTCTGC
>NW_010307747.1:334-4365 GCF_000700745.2 Antrostomus carolinensis | reverse complement strand
ACCCCATGGTGTGAGTGGTGCCTGCTCCGGGGTCCCTGCTCCCTCTGCTTGCCCTGGTGTTCCCAGAGCTGGTGGCTCTTGGGATAGTGCCAGGAGAAGACCCTGCTGGCCAGAGGTCTTGCCTCTCCCCATATGAGCAGGTGCCTGGTCCTTTGCCTGTGCCCAGCTTTGGGCAGAAACTCAAGTCCGTACCTCTGCTCCTCCACAGCTGTCTGAAATGTCTGTGACCCTGATGAGAGACCCCTCCATGCCAGCTCTTGGGGCCACCACTCTCACCCCCTCCTCGACCTGCCCGTCACTGGTGGAAGGACGCTACAACGCCATGGAGGTCAGGTAAGAAGGTGGCCAGGAGGTTCAGGTGATGCCCCGGCATCCCCTGAGCAGGGCAGCTGTACCACTGGGACGTTGTCCTGGTTGATGGGTGTTCCCCAGCTGTCACTCTCCCCACACCCTGGCCTCCTCCTCCCCAGACTCCCTCAGGTCTCCTCCAGGGCAGAGAGCCCTGATCTGGAGCCTGTGGTAGAAGAAGAACAGAAGAAGTCCCCAGCCCGCCAGCCTGAGGAGGAAAAGGAGCCCCAGCGTTTGCTGGTGCCTGACATCCAGGAGATCCGGGTCAGGTAGGAGCAGCTGGGCAGCAGTGAGGGAAGCACTTTGGGACTGGGAGGGACTGTGCCCTCCTGTTGCCGCCTCCTCATGGTCCATGTCCCACCCTGACCTTGGTCCTTTCTGCAGTCCCATCGTCTCCAAAAAGGGCTACTTGCACTTCCTGGAGCCCCACACCAATGGGTGGGTGAAGCGCTTCGTGGTGGTCCGGCGCCCATATGTTTACATCTACAACTCAGACAAGGATGCCGTTGAGAGGGCCATACTCAACCTCTCCAAGGCCCAGGTGGAGTACAGCGAGGACCAGCAGGCCATGCTCAAGGTAGGGTGCCCAGAGTCAGCCCAGCTCTGCACACCACCTTGGGTGAGGGACTCAGCCCTGGCTCTTCCCCAGCAGACCCCAAACACGTTTGCGGTGTGCACGGAGCACCGGGGCATCCTGCTGCAGGCGAGCAGCGACAAGGACATGCACGACTGGCTTTACGCCTTCAACCCCCTCCTGGCTGGGTCCATAAGGTACTGGGGGCAGCTGGGGGAAGGGAGGTGCAGGGAAGGCGTTGGAGGGGGGTCCACAGGCAGCTGAGCGAGCTCCCTGCCCTGCTCCCAGTGCTCCCCCTGCTTCAACCCCTCTGGTCAGGAGTGGGGAGCACCTCCTGTGCAGATCTGTGCTTGGACAGGTTCTAAGCTGGCAAAACTTGGACTGTATTAGTCTTGATTTCAGCTCCTCCCCACTTAAATGCTTCAGTCTAGGGCCAGATCCTCGCTGGTATGGAGGCGGTGTTGTTTTGAGTTCAGAGCAATATCCATGCCTGGCAGCAGGGACACTGGCCCGTCACTGTTCTTGAGAGCATCTCAAGTGGCAGGACTAGGGTAATAGGAGTAAATGCACAGAAATGTGTGTGCTCTGGCTAAAGAGACATCAATCCTGTGTCCCTCCAGCTCTGGCTGGATTCAAGCACCAGCCTGGAGCCAGGACACTGAACCCAGGGGACCACACCTCTCCTCATCCACATCTCTGACACCTTTTGTCTCTTGTATTACAAATCAGATCCAAGCTGTCCAGAAGGAGAACAGCCCAGATGAGAATCTAACCTGAAAAACACCCTCCACCTCATCCGTCTGCCGACAGGATCAAGATAGCTGATTCTGTCTCAAGACTCCCCATGTTAACGTCTGATCTCTCACACCATCTGCTGCCCCAGCTGTCTGCTCCATGGAAGGATCTGTCTCAATTCAAACCTTCACGGCGGAAACTCACTTCCGTTCGTAGCTGCAAAAGCCTGGACCCGCCTAGGCAGGATTTCTCATGCGCGTGCCATCTTCTGCCTGTCCCCCCAAGGGTGACCTTCATATCACACCATCTGTAATGCTCCAGAAAGGTCCTTGTCAGAGGGGAGGAAGCAAGGAGGGCGGTTTCAGCTAAAAGCTGGTCTTTGATCTACAGAGGTGGGAGTGCGGTAAAGCTTTGAGGTGGAAGAGCAGGAGGAATTGCCTCCATGAGAAGGGAAAGTGGTAGTTTAGGTATGGGAATTTCCTCGTTTATTGATGTTGCTGCAAGAGATGGCAGGGTAAGATCAGGTGTCGGTAATTTAAGATTATATTTATAAAGTATTTATTTCTATTTACGTCATAAAAATCCCATAAGTTGGGTCCTGGCCACCAGACAATGCCTCCCCCAGGCAGGGGAGAGCCTTGGTGGTGGGCCGGGCTCCTGGAGATACCTTCCCTGGGACATCCCTGGCATGTGTCTGGCGGTGGTGGTGCTCTTGCCCTTGCTCCCTGCCCTTCCCCAACCCTCTGCTTTGCACCCCCTGCAGCTTAAACTACTTCTTCCCTCAGTGGTGGCTGGACAGCCCACCATGTCTTCCCAAAGGAGGCAATTCCTACCTGCCCCATCTACCTCCAGAAGTGGGGAGCCTGCCGTCTCGGCTGGCCGGGGCACCCGCGTCCATATGGATGGGTCACCTTGCTTCAGAGCTTGGTCCTGCTGGAGGGAAAAGGAGGGCTCTGGGGACAGCTCTGCCTGTCACTTTGTGTGGGGCTGCCCTTCCCAACCAAAAGCATGCCGGCCACCTCCACTATCCCAGCCTGGGAGCCCTGGGGGACTTGTCCAAAGGGATTCCCCCCCTCTTAGGGCAGGACACCAAGGGTCCCATCCCTGCAGGGAGTGTGGAGGTTCAGGTGGCTGCTTCCAAAGCTGGGTGGGAGTTCCCCAGGAGCTGGGGCTAGGAACAACCATCCGAATCCACAGGATCCTTGTTGCCCTTTCCTAAAGGGCTGTCATGTCCCTGCTCCTCCCAGCAGGTCAACAGGCTTGAAGCAGGTTGGAGGGGCAGGGGAGGCTGGTGTGGGGGTGTCAGGGTGGGAATGGGGCTTCTTTTTACTGTTGTAGTTGGTGTTTTCTCACTTCTCTTCCCCCACCGCAGTAGCAAGCACCCACCTCCTTTCCACCCTGCCTTCTTTGGCATGTTAATCCAGGGGGCTTCCTGCGGTGGAGGTGGTTTCGCCAAAAAAATCTTCTCCTCCAGCCATCACCGCTTCCCACCTTCCCCAGCAGCAGCTCTCCCTCTCTTCCTTCTCCTGTCTCTCACCCATGGGGCGATGCTGTCGTTCAGGGCTTCCTGGTGGCACCTGGCACAGCTCCTGGTGGGAAGGCGAGCATCTTCCTCCTTGCATCTCCTGGGCATCCCCCAGCTTCGCTGCCACACCTTCACAGCTGACCTTCCCTCACATAGCACGGCTGCGCCTTGGCTCTGCCACACCTCCAACGCTGTCTGTGGTGTGTGTGCGTGTGTGTGTGTGTGTCACACGTGGTGCTGTCGTCTTCTCATCAGGCTCATGTCATGTGGGGCACGGATGGGCAGGGACATGGTAGGCATTGCAGGGACCCCCTCACTGCACGTCAGGCGCTGCTCAGCTGAGGTTTCAGGTCATGGAAGAGGTTTTGGCATCCTTCCTGAGCCTGTCCCGGTTCTGCCTGGCCTTGCTGCAGCTCCTTGGGCATCTCATCCCATCATTCCGGCCCAAAACTGTGGTGGAGCCCCGCTCCCTGGGCAGGCGGCAGTTTGCCCACCCAGAGCAAGCTCCCCATCAAATTGGGTTTCTTTTCCCTGCTGTGATCCATTTTAGAGACCTGGAGGCCGACTCATGCCCTTTATGGAGGGAGAGGTGCCCACCCGGCGGTGCAGAGCGGCAGAGGTGAAGCAGGGGCCCAGGCTGCACCATCCCAGTTCCCATGTCCTGGGCAAGGACCAGTTGGTACCATCACAGAGTTCAACGTCAGGGGCTTGGGATGGAAACACTGGGTGCCCCAGGGGTGAGGGGAAGCTCTTCCAGTGCAGAGGCAGCTGCTGGCAGAGTCAGGACCTGTGTCTGCCAGGGACCAGACACAGGTTTACCAGCCGGGCGGTGGCTGCCCGTGCCGCGGG
>NW_010307747.1:0-211 GCF_000700745.2 Antrostomus carolinensis | reverse complement strand
ACGGCTGCTCCCCGCAGCATCCCTGTGGGATGGCCCAGGCTCGCGGGCGGCCATTGCCATCGTACCAGTTTCACTCTGTCCAGCAGCACCACGCGCTGCCCTGGCTGGGCCCCTGCCCACTCCTCTACTCCCCCAGCCCCCGGGATGAGGAACGAGCCCAGAGGTTTCGGCATGACCGTGAGCCCCATCAGAAGGGAAATGGCACAGGGGA
>NW_010307746.1:42462-65709 GCF_000700745.2 Antrostomus carolinensis | reverse complement strand
CACACCCCCCCTCCCCTTCTCCGAGCCACACTGTTTTGTTTTTGTGAGCTGGCAAGAAGTGGAAAATCTGTGTAGGCTTCTTATATGTTTCCACAGCTGCCTAGTCACAAATATGACTGACTGCGATAGAGTTTTCATAAGAACTGATCCTTGCTGTGACAGTACTGTGGTAGCCAACTCATATTTGTGCTGCATTTGCCACTGCTGTCATTTATTTATTTGTCTCTGTAAAGTGGCCCTTCCGAGGGTATTACAAGAGCACCTGTTTCATCAGGGCTACGGAATGCATTTATCCACCTATCAAACACGTTAAGAAAAGAGTAACGTGGAAGAGAAATCAGTTATGTGTGCTCTGAGGGAGAGTCTAAACTCGATATTACACAACGCTAAGCCAGGCCTGTTTCAATCCCATTTTCATATTTACACTTAGTATTTAGTAATAAAATAGCATGGTTTACAACTGGTTGTGCTGGCACCATTTTGGAGTCCTGCTATTAATAGTTTATGTGACAGGCATTGAAATTAACTATGGAGGCATTTTTAAGGATGCAAGAGTTCATGTGCTAAAAAGCACATGATGGAGGACCCAAACAGCTGGAATGTGCTTTGCTTATGGTGTGTGAGTCTCACCTAGCATTGCAAGTTTAGAAGAGTAGACTTTCTGCACCAGAAAGTTTCCTGTGGGCTCACAGTGCCTTTGCACATTTTCATTCCCAGTTAAAGGCTGTAATTTTTCCTTTGTAACTTTCAAAACTGAAAGAGAACATTGCTGTGAGCTCACATAGACAGCAAAGCAGTTTAAAACTCTTGCCTCAGCCACACGGACTGTTGCTATTGTTATTATCAAGTTTCACACAGCTTGTGTCATCTCACTTTTCTGTCTGTTCCCAAAGGAAGTGAAAGTTTTGTTTCTATTTATCAGCAAATGTGATTGATAGATTTAGCTGTGATTTAGAAAAGGTCTTGTTCTTCCATTTGCGAGTAAAAATTCCTGACAACACTTGAGCCAATTTTTAGATTCAGAGGACGTAAGCGATAATAAAAAGTAATAAAAAAGAAGGGTCAAACTAGTTAGTTCATAGCTCTGGTAGCAACTGATTTTTTTTGCATGATGCTTAATATAACTCCCTTTTCAGTCCCTTGTCCTCCCCACGGGTTTTACTTCCTTGATCTGAAGACCCTCAATGGGTAAAACTGTCCTGGTGTTGTGAACTGTTCTTATCCGCCCCTGTTGCATTTCTGCCTCTTTGTGCTCTGTCCAAATACATCTCCTGGTTATGTTGCTATGCCAGGAACAATCGAGGAAGTGGTAGCCAAATCACTGATGGGAGGGAAAACAACAACAGCAAAAAGCACACTGTCTTGCTATAATGGTTTCCCCTCATAGCTGGTTTTGTACACTTTCTTCTGCGAGATCTTGACTGGAAGAAAGCTTTGTAGCAGTGTGACTTACTAGATCATTTTTGGGTTCTGTTGCCCCCACCCTGGCTCCCTTCATCTCTTAGTCGTCTTTTCAGACATACACTACAATTTTGTCTTAGGAAACCTGAGTGTTGATAATGGCAGCTAGGAAAAACTGTCCTCATGGGGAGCTGTGCACACACAAGGACTTGTCAGTCTTTCTAGCACAATTCCTCAATTAAAGGACTATAAATTTAAAGGCTATTTTTTTTGTTGGCCTGTTCTCTGAATCATTTGAACAAACAAGTAGAACCTTGCACCTAAATCCTTGAAGATGAATTTTGAAACTGGTGACTAGTCCTGCAAGGAAAATATCTTTTAATTCCCTTTTTCTTTAGTTGTGTCAGTCTTGATGTGTTTGCTTTTTCCCTAACATTACTTTTTGAAATATAATATGTTGTTGTCATCAATATAGAAAGACTGTGAATAGATCTGAGATTCACTACTAGCTTGAGAAAGGAGACAGATTGTACATCCCTGTTTCTGCAAAACCAAGTTTCACTTGTCCTGATCACCTACACTAACACCCGAAGGGGCCCCTTTACCGGTACAGAGGAGGTCACAGTCAGTCAAAATCAAGCCCATCTGGAATGGAGAGTGGAGTTTAATGGTAATATCTGCAGGGTGGTGGGTGGATGGGAAGGGGCTGTAACACCTGTGATTTATAAGGAAGGCAAGAGAAATACAATCTGTCTTCAGACTCAGGAAGGCACTGATCCTCATTTAGCAGTGTGGGGGTCTTTCTGTCTCGAAATCTGACAACAAATACCGAGGAGATCTCTTGTGTATTTAATCCAGTTCTGTTAAACAGGGCTTTAGATTTTTAAATGTAGGACAGCTCTTAGAAACAAGACCAGAGGTCTTCTGCATTTTAAATAATTAATTTTCTACCCGTTCATTTTCTAAACTCATTGTGAAGTGGCCTCAGTGAAGCATCATGGCAAGAATCTTGCAGTTTTTGCACCACTAGCACAGGAGTGATTTATGTGAGAGTATAGAGAGCGATAACGGACAAAGAAGGTAAAATGAGCCTTTGACACTTAAGAAGTGATGGCAGGTATGTGATGAGTGGTGCAGTGCACGCTGAATCCTAAGGAACACCTGCGAGCATCGTAAATTGAGTGGAAGAGCTGCGTGTTGGGCTGAGCTGGTGCATAATTGGAACCCTGGAATGTATTTGTGCAATATGCAGCAGGCGTATGGAGATATGTGGACTTGGCAAAAGCAGTCAGTAGTGTCAAGTAATTATGAAATACTTGAAAGCTCCAGGTAAATAACCTCTTCAGAATTGGCAGGCATCAATGAGTCATTAATTATTTTGTTATTTCCTTTTTTATATGGTGAGTTGTCATAAATACCTGGTGGAAAACCCAGTGAGGCAGACAGGGGAGAGTGCAATCAGCAGTCCAAGCAATAAGAACAAAAAGAATGTCACTTACAAATTTTCCTACAAACTCCACAGTCCTTTCCAATTCCAATCTGATAGAAAGGATTTAGCTGAGTAGCTTGGCTGGGTGAAGTGTAATTTTTACAAGTCTAACACAAGGGACAAATACATTTTATTTGGTGGATGTGTAAGCTCTAACAATAATATTCAGCAGATTCAATTCTTTCATCATTGTGACCATGAGAACCAAGAGTTTGTGAAGTTTTCAGAACATGCAGAGAGTAATTACGTCAGATTTTAATAAGACTTGCTGTGAATTGTTGACCAATAATTCACTAGGGAGGAAAAAAAATAATTAAATTTTAATGTGAAAAGTTACTATTAATTAAAAGTTACATGGAAAACAGGCATAAAAACTAGCAAAGTGAACAGGTTTTGAAATTACTAAAATGGCATACAAAGGGAGGAAATAAGAAGCTTTTGGCCTGGATTTTACCTTACAGGATATATACCTGAAAAGACATATCCATGTGCAGATTCTTTTCTCCAGTCATGAAAAATCTATTCCAGGAAGATGCACACCCTGTGACAGATGATATTTTGCATCCATGGACATAGAGATAGGGATCAGTGGATGGATTGGATGCAGGAAGGACGTTTACTTTTACATACTTATATAGGTTTGCCTCTGCAGAGCTTACAAAAAGACCGTGCTGGCTGAGCAACTGGTATGGGAATACAGCCACCTGGAAATGATGCCACTGCAGCCATAACGTACATTCCAGCTGAAGTCCACACCAACTCTGCCTCTGCCTCCATCCATGTTTCCCATCCCCTCTGCTTTCTTCCCCCAACACAGTGGCCTCTTTACAGGGCCTGTTAAAAAGCCCTCCAGTTATGTGGAAGTTGGAGAGAAAATACCAGCAAGAAATGTAGGCACAAATCCCAAACATGACTGAGGTATAGTTTATGGTTCTCAATGAAAAATTGCGAACCTCAGGATTGCAGCTGAGCTGTCACCCAGCTCCACTGTACCTGGGCTGCTGCAGGCTTCCTGCACATAAGGATCTGCTTTTGAGCATGACTAGAACATGTAGGGATGTGGTTAAGCAGTCCAGAGCCCAAATGTCCAAACCTGATTAGGATCTATGTTTTCTTCCTCTTCTGAGAGGTTTGGAGAGAGCCTGGTGCACTCTTCCAGCAGCTACCTGATTATCACTAAAGTACAAGAGAGAAATAACATGTTTTTTTTCCTGTATTTTTAGGGAGAGGATTTTGTGTGGGGAGTTTGAGATGGGTGGGAGACTTTTTATAAATTTCATTCTTAGACACCTGGTTTCCCTACGCGTTATATTGTCACTTCATTCAGGGTTGTGGACCAGGCTTGAAGGACCAAGCAGCATAAGTTAAATAGTGTAACATCACCACTATGGCAATTAAATCTTCTTTAGAGTCCAGAACTGAAGCATTTTCATCCAAAAACCTATGAGGTATCAGCAGGGTTTCAAGCTGGGGATAGTTGTCTCACCAGCCTCCCTTTACAGATTACTTTCTCCTTTTACAGTCCAGAGTTTCATGGGTCTTAAGTCACTTCATCATACATGTCTCATTCAGATCATTATAATGAAATCAGGAGGGTTAAATCAGGCATTACAAAGTACTTTTCCTTTATCATCAATTTATCCAAAGGACTGTCAAGTGAACTGTTGCATTGGATAATCCAATGCCTATTTTCTCCTTAAGGATTAGGATTTATTTACTTGTAACTGACAAGCATCTACTATCTCATCTTCCCCATTATATCATAAACTCCTATGAAAATACCTTCTTAAATTTTCAAATAAATGTAGCTCTATATCTATATAATTGGGTTTAAAAAATTTCAATTCAGTGGTCTGAAATATATTGGAATATAACACATTGTTTGTAGTGTAAATGCTTTACAGTAAAATATTACTCACTTAACTCTATCAGGGGATCAGTGACCAAAAGTGGAACTGTAATTGTAGTCTAACTACTGAGATTAATTTTTCCAAACAAAAATGAACTTGAATTTCTTCCCAATGCTCAATATTTCTTAAAGGGCAAACACATAATTAGAATTAAATATCAATTTTAATTTAGCTTTGTGAACACTATACTTGAAGTTCTAAAAGAAACACATGTGGAGCTTTTAAAAGATGCTTGCAGAATCCTGAACCTCTTGATTGCTGAAAGCATCTCTAAATATTAAATCAATACACATATATGTATGACCTTTCAAAGAGCAGTTTGTATGTCATTCTCAGTAGCCCCATGAAAATGTTCCAGACAAAATGTCAATAGGGGGATCTTTTTTCACATATCCACTGATCAAAAGTTATGCTTGCTGCACAGTGCTGTGAATATGGTGACCTGAGCCCCACAAGCATAGCTGCACCAACGAATTGTAACATTAACCAAAAGTAGCTATTTATTATCATTATTCTATAAATCACATTATTTTGTGACTATTGTTAAACACAGTTGAAAAATAAAATTATCTGGAAAGGTTATTTCACAAAAAAAGATCATGACTACTGACATACAGCCCAAAATAAAGAGAACATGGCCTTTGATAGAAAGGAAACATTTGAAGGCAAATTATTTCTAATACTATAATTCCCGTGTGTATAACTGAAAAAAAAAATAAGAAAAGCACAAAAATTAATGTTTGATACATAATCAGTGTACACTGGCCTACAGCTATGGAGTTGCATCTGGTCTACTCATCAGAGCACTGCAGTGCCAAAACAAAGCTTCAGAGCAGGGGCCACCCAAGCTCTGCCTTCTCTTCCCATGCCTTGCCAACTTGCTGTATGAACACAAGAAGCTCGGTATCGGCACAGGGTCTGCCACCTTGGGGACTAGCTGTGAATGGGGCCTTTGCCCCCCAAAAAAAGGAAGACAGGAAGGGAGGGAAGGGAAGTTATCTTTTTGATAATGTTTTGGCACTGGCCTTGGAGACTCTTTTGTTCCTGAATTGTGCAAGAACCTGAACAATATTCTTTCCTGTTTTGCCTTATTCTGTACAATTGCTTCAAATCATTTGTATCTTTTCTTCACTGGCAATGAACTGTCAGCCACTGCACCCATTTTTGTCATAATTCTGCATTTGATTGTAATAATACTTCTTAATTTGACAAGTTCCTAAACATCTACAGTCTATTCACTGGTCCTGTGTCTATAATCAATAATTTATTCTCTGAATAACTCCATAAAAATGGCAAGGATGATGAGTATTTTCTTTCTCTCTCAGTTTAAAATAAAATCCATATTAGTTTCATGAACTGGCAGTTATTAATGTACCTTACTTAACCAAGAATTGATTTGATTCTGACAAGTTCTTAATGTCTTTAAATTGTGGTAAATAATTGGTATTCATATTCAGCAGTTTAGTATACCAACATAAACTGATCTTGTTTTAATGGAAGACACAGTTGTAAAACCTTGCAGAATATTGGGTAAGAGCTTTGAATTGCTGACAGTCATTTCTTTTGCTTTAATGATTGTGCTAGATTGAGTGTATGGGCAGCTACATCAATAAATTGAGGCTAAACAAAGCTCAGGGCTCAAAACTCAGAGGCAAAATCAAGTTGCAGATTCTGAGGTTCAATAAGATATTATTCTACTCAAACTTAATATATATGCAACATCTCATCCCTATTTATAGTTTTATTTCCTAATTATCTGAAAATCGTTATATAAATGCATACCTTGTAGAAGTCCTCATGGGTTTGGCATACCTACGAATAATTTAGGAGTTTGAAAGACAGCCTGCCAGTGACATTAGCTTGTCATAAGGTTGCTACATTTTATCTCATGGATATGGCTGTACTACATATACCCCATATACACAGTATAAAGTCTGTGGTAGATATTTAGCTCAACTGTTTACACTTTGTTTAGTGCTTCCCCTCTGTAAAAGCCTGTGAAACAAAGGTGAATTTTCATACAGGGGTATAAATTTTCAAAGGGGTATTTTCATACAGATAATAACTATGGACTGGGGACTGTGGGTAGGATAGGTCTTATCTGAAATGTAAAATGACTGTGGAATAATTTAAGGAATGTGGTGTATTTGCGAAATGTAGTCAGTTTAAAGATCTAATGGCTTTTATTTTTATTATTGTCTTCCATTTTTGGCTGATGTACAGCTCTATTTGGCTATCCAGTGATGGGTTTCTGAGTAAAGGATGTTGAGCCTAAGTATTTAAGTATGAACTGTACTTGTACAGTAGCTGATTGAGGGTTCCTATATCAAATGTGACCTTGCCTACTGGTTTGTCCTAGTTCTTATTCAAAATAATTTGTCCCTTTTTGTTAGAAGAAAGGTCTGTCTTTCATTGCTCAGCATCCCAGGAATGAGACTTAATATAAAGAGGTGAACTTGTAGCCATAAGATGAAAAACTTTGGAATGACAAAACCAGAACTTGTTAATGTTTCCTGTTTGTATGGATGGCATTAAGCTGCCTAGACCTCAGGAAAATAACAACAATAAAAAAAATAATAAATCCTGTTTCAAATTCACAGGATGCAGGTAGAGAAGTGCTGCATGTATTTAGTAATTTGTTTATTTAAAATGGCACTGCAAGCATGAATTTCAGCCATCCTGCTGGAGTAAATTGTACTAAAGTGGGCTACAAGTGTTGTTTAGACCCCAGACATAAGCCTTTTCCCAGTAGGACAGCTTACACAAGCCTGCTGGAAAAATGCTTGTATTCAACAACAAATCTAAATTCACGTTGAGTAGTAAACCTTGGTATAGTCTGAAATGACGAACAAACAGTCAATTGCAAAACACATATTGTAGAAATATCCCATAAAGATACAGGAGCTCACATTAATCATGTGAGCTAGGACAATGGGTGACCTTTTCTAATAAGAAATGAAGCATCTAAAGCAGCCATTAAAATTCACAGCAGCCCTATTTACTGTAGGTCTGTGGCATTTATCATCACACAATGTAAATGTCCTCAGACTGCCGACGTTTGCCAATCATCCTTCACTGAGAGGAAAATTGGTCTGAAGCTTTTAGAGCACTGCTCCCCAAATTCTGGCAACGCCAAGGCCATTATAGCTCCTTTTCAGCCTTAAAATGAACAGAAAGCAGCTGTTGAGCAAGCAAGGTTAACAAACCTTGGAAAAACATTAGTGCTAATTCGTTTTTAGCACTTTTCAAAGTACAAAAGTTTTAAATTACACTCTGTCATAGTCCCACACTTTTCCAGAAGTCAAATCCACAAAGTCATTGGTAAGATATCTAAGCTTTAGCTTTCAACAAAAATTCTCGTGTTTGCAGATCTAATTCATGAAGGGTTTTTACTAAACAAAGGCTGATATGTACTGAGATGTAGTCACTGCTTTAAGCTTTGCAATTTAGTTTTGAACTCTGGACAGAGATGATAATTAGAAATGCTGTCAAATAAAGATACTGTAATTCGGTGGCCGGGGAATGCATTCTCCTGTTGGGCTCATAAACTCTCACTGTCACTTTGAAAACGTGGATATCTACTACTCCTTCAAGACCTTGTTTCACTGGCATATTTCTTTCAGCTACCCTATTAGGATTTTCTGCTTTTGAAATTAGCCTGCGGCCTTCTCAGCTTCACAGGAAAATGAAGTTAAAACAGCAGCAAGACATCTGCAGATCAGGCAGGGGCCTTGAAACCATCCATGGGTTGGTTTTGATAGCCCCCGCTTCTGACTAAGAAGCCATCACTTTGACACCAGTAGCCTCCATATCCCCAGCTGTGACTTGTTTCACATTTGCACCGAGGAGCTGGTGGCACGCCACGTTTTGCAACTTTAGGCTTCAATGTTGGGTTTCATTGAGTGCTGGAGAAGTTTCATGATGGTTTAGGCATAGAGAGAGATAGTCCCTTTTCCATTGACAGATGATCTGCTTCTGGCTACCAGCAGGTGAGCCCTTGGTGCTATTACTATTTTAGCTTATGTGGCATTTGACACAGCTGACTTGCCTGAGAGGTCTGGGAGAGTGGGGAGATCTCATATACCTTTTAATATGCCTTCTTCCATTTCTCTCTGACAAATCTGAGCCTGTTTGTTAGGGACTGCCTCTACCTGCTCCCGCAATGGCTCTCACCTGGAAAGCTTGTGTTAAATGCCATGTTTCTTCATTTTGGTGACCGTATATACAAAACTGTGTCACAGAAGATAATGTCCATTTATACTGTCTTAAATATCAAACATGAATGATCCTCTATTTCAGTGAAAAATGGGATTTGAGATAAAAAGGACCTGGTTCAAGGCAAAGAAATGAGAGTTTTAACTTCTTAAAAAGGGAACACCTCTGTGATGGGAGGAAAAATCTGCATGCATAGCCTTATAGATGAACTGCTGTCATCCCTTATTTAGGTTATAGGTCATACTGGGTTCAGGCTTCTTTCTTGGTTGCTTATTATAGACACTGGAAGGAATACCTATGGATAGCAAAGAAACCCAGTTTTGGAGGGGAACCAAGTCTCCGTAATCCAAATTTTGGTTTTCCTTTATATGGATAATTGCAATCCTTCCTTCTTGGATATACCAAAATAACCTCCGTGAAAGCTTATCTGGTCTATGATGCAGCTGCACAAGTTCTAAACCAGAGAACTAATAACTTCAATTGTCCTTTGCTTTCTTGGCACATATATGCAGTTCCTGCCTGGACTGAAAGTGGTTTTCTTCAGTTTGAAAAGAATAGGCCCTGGTTATGTCAGTGTCTGCCTCTTTGCCTGTAGATTGTGGTGTCA
Source organism: Antrostomus carolinensis (assembly GCF_000700745.2). Taxonomy (NCBI): domain Eukaryota; kingdom Metazoa; phylum Chordata; class Aves; order Caprimulgiformes; family Caprimulgidae; genus Antrostomus; species Antrostomus carolinensis. Next base: position 56,087 of record NW_010307746.1, on the reverse strand, counting down.
GTGACCAACAACTGGATTCACTGTTTTTCAATGTCTATGGACAAAACTGAGTTTGTATTTCAAGACTAAAATTGACCCTGTGAACATTACAGGCAAAATATAAATGTCAGCCCTTCTAACAAATTGCCAAATGTATAGCAATGGCTTTAAATTAAAATCTTCACCTATTTAACACTATGTAAGGCAGTACAAAATAACAAAAGCAGTTCAATGAGCTTCTAAGTTTAGGGCAAGGGTGAACAGTTTGTGAGTTATGCATAGTGCTGGAGCAGCTCGAATGCAGCCTGTGTGCCTTGTTCTATGGTAAGCAACAAACTGGTTTTGTTCAGGAAGTGACGGAAAGTCCAGACCTTCAGTTATGAAGGAAATGAGACACTAGTGAGTATCAGGTCACCTGCATCATCCCAGCCCTCCCAATCCTGGAAGGGCACTGCAGGACTGCAGGCAGCCAACACAATTTTCTTGCCTGGGAACTACTGCTGGTGCTTCCCCACCATACCTGTCTGCAAGTCCTTGTGCCTTAAGAGAGTCTGCAAGGAGAAGGCAAGAATCATGTCATCCCACTGCACATTTATAAAGCCAAAGTCCTCTGTCAGGAGAAGCCTGAGAGATAGGCAGATGCTTCTGTCAACACCACCTTTAATAATACTTCCAACTGTGGCAATAAATATTAATTGAAAAGAATGTGTGCAGATACTGACTGCAGTCTGCAAAATTTATAATTAATTGGCTGAAACGTTTGCTTTTGGCCAAATCTGAAGACCTGGATAAAGATTTTGATTTTTTTTTTTTTTTTTTTTTTTCATTATAGTGTGCTTGCATTTTGCTCTGTGGTTCAGAAATCCTGACTGAACAACCTCTGTTCCAACTCCCCATGGGCGGGGATTTCACAGAGGAAAATAGGGCATTACGATCATTGGTGTTGTTTCAATAAGAAGTTGGCTGCATAAAGGAAAGCAGCTGTCTGACTCTAGCTATGAAGATTCATTGCAAGACTTCTGAATAAAAATGTTTGAGTTTTGTATGACCTTTTTTACACCAAAATCTGACTTTCTGGCAGATCATGCATCATAAGCACTTTTTGTTAAGAGGTGGGAAAATGTTTTCCAGACAGTTAACATTTTCCAGACCTCTGCTGCTTTGGGTGAAGAGTGACAAATAACACTACACATCAAAAGACTATTTTCATTTCAGTCCCCAGTCTTCCTGGCTTTTCTCATTTTCTCTGTCCAAAATAATAATAATAAAACCCCAAAAAACAAAACACAAAAACCCCTTCAAACTCCACAAACAGTAAGCACTGTCCTAAACACAGGACAACAGAGGAAGAAAGGCTATCACACAAAGCCTTTATAAGGAGAGTTGCAGAGGCAGGCTATAGCAGTGGTATAGAAAATACCATTCCTTATGGAAGATTCAGTCATTGCCTCTGTGCACTCCTCACTGTATTAGCCATGGTCCCTGCTTGTCCTCGAGCACTAATGAGTGTTGTAAAGAAGTCAGAAGCTCAGAACTTGAACCACGTACAGAAAGCAAGTCCTATGTCCATATGCAAGATCCATCGGTGCTGTTTTTCACTATGAACGTGAATGTTTTCGGTTTCTACACGATTAATCCATAGAGGGATACTATTTCTCTGCATAGAATTTTCTTATTTTGTATGAAAATAATGGGAATTCTCCACATGACAGTAATGGTATGTTTTGTTGTGCGCTCTTCTAGTCCATCTAGAAGGCATTTTTCCTTTAAATAACATTCTGCAGTGTTGTTCTACAGATCTTTATGCAAGGAAATACCAAATTTGAAAACATCGTATTTAATGTAAGGTTTTATAGGACAGAAATTTTTTGTTTTGGTTATGTGTTTTGTTTTGTTTTAAATGCATATTTTAAAGATATTAATTTAGAAGGATTTCTTTTTAGCACTTGGAGGAGCTGATCTTAGCCATCAGTTTCATTGTAGAGACCATTTTTCTTCTGAGAAGCTTGTGAGTATCCTAACCTATAATTCACACAAATTTGCCAGGCATTAATTCTCTCTGGCAGCTCAATCCATTAAAGATAGTAAAGAATTTGGATCAATTGATACATTCTTTTAACAGACACAGTAATGAAATTGCTACTTCCATTCTATGTGCCCTTTGACTTGCTAGCCCAGATCAATCCCAAACTCTTGTAAGGGACTGTTTTTATGTCTGCTATCCAGTAGCGACTAGCTATTCCCTGTGCATTCTTGAATTATGTCTCTGGGACTATTTGTATAACATATATCAAAGTAGCTTATTAATATTTCCAGAATTGTTCCTTATTTCTATTTGTAAAAATATACCATTTCATGTCTCTTGGATATGAAAATGGTACCAGCCTCAAGGCAGGGAGTGGTGCAATGTAGGACTGTTTTTCCATTCTCCGTGGCAATTGGAACTCTTCTCTGTAGTCCCTGGGGCACAAGGCTGTGACAGGGACTGTTTACTCATTCCTGCGCAACCCAGGCATTCCCCTGACACCCAGGTACCCATCAACTGGGTTTCTTAAAATAGAGAAATAGAGGACTCCAGCAGGCAGGATGTAAAACCAGTTGGCATTGCACCTAACTTGCTGAACCTCCCTGGCTTCCTTCTCTGCTCCTCTCTTTTCATAGGCATCAGTCATAGTTGCATCCAACAGAAGGACAGATCAGCAGTAGCACTCAGATGTGTTTTTTACAGTTAAGTGACACATAGGAACATTTTCAGTACTGTATTTTTGCTTCTTTCTTAATCTCTTAATCCCTAGGTTTTATGGAGCTGAATTAAAATGGCCTTTAAAGTCAAGTCATAGGGGAGCTGGAGTGTTGCAGACTTTGCTAATGATTTATGAACAGGTACAGTTTGTTTTGCTGAGATACACAGCATGTTTATTTGTGTTTCTCTCCTTCCCAAATCCCCTGAACTTCTGCACCTCATATGCTAGAATTTGAGTGCAGGGTTTATTCTGCTATGTTATTTTATTATAAAGTATCAAATACCTTGTTTCATCTTGGATTTTTTGTCAAGCACAATTAAACTTTAAGGCTAAGTTAGATGTTGAGAAGGATAATGGGTTCAAGTAAATACGTACTCTTTTCAACTGATGCCATTGCCAGCAATTTAGAAGTTCCTCAATTTTTATTTTAATTTGTTACCTAGATCCATTCATCTTGATATTGACGTGGTGACACACTGTCTGTATAATAACAACCATTGTGGCAACTAAATATGTGATAGCTTTTTAACTTCTAGTATGCACTCTGAGAGGGAAATCATCACAGAGAAGTTATTTGTGGTCTACCTCAAAGCTAGATTTTAGTAGCTCAGAGCAGGAAAAGGCAAATGTACTGGTAATGAGTACATGTGCCAATGAAGGAAGGCACAGGGATAAGCAGCACTGGGTGAGGGGACCAGAATCATATGCACAAAAGCAAACGACCTTGACAACTAAAGTTAGGAGAAATGAGATCATAGATAATGGTAAGGAATGCACAACTTAATTGTTGCAATAACATCTAAGCTCAGTTAGAGATGGCAGGTCAGAATTTGCTATAGGGAGGTATGGCTGTGAAGAAAACATGCATAAGGTATATGTGTTGGACACACTGCGTCTGGCAGAGAGAATGCAAATCATGATGCTGTTGTGCATGATGCTGGCACAGTTCATCTGAAAAGCTGTACCCAGTACCTATTTCTTACATGAAGTGTGAAAATTAGAACACATTCAGAGAAGAGCTACTAGCATGATCTAAGATCTAGAGTGTATTTTACCAGATCCTGTTTTGCAAGAGGACCATGTCAGATACAGACAAGGCTGAGGAGGAATATAACTATTTATGCACCACATAAGTAAATTCTGAGAAGAAGGAAAAATAATTTAAGCTAGCAGAGAATTTTGTCAGTTTCCCAGTGAGAGAATTCAGGCCAGAAATGAGAATCATCTGGCTTCTGGTAAGAGAAATGAGGTTTGGTATGACCTTCTATTAAGAACAGGGATTAAAATAAAAAAGAAATATACAGAACTGTTTGGAAAATAGTTTTTCCTAGTTTTAAGAAAAGCATATGATGATTTTTTCTGTGACAGCAGAGTATTGGACCTAATAAACTAGATCTGCTTAATCCCATTTTCTGTGTTCATAGAAGTTCCTTATGCTTAGATATGTTTTTTTTTCTTCTTGAGTACAATCAGTTGTACCAATTTACATCTGCATTCATAGTAAGAGTGAAGTGTAATCGTACCTGAAATTAACGTATAGATGTTTTAAGCACAGCAATCCATATTTTGTGGAGCTAACCCTCAGGAACTGTTACAGATTGTTTAAAGATTTGTTTTCAGCAGCACAAGTCTCCCAGTCCTTTCTCTTTTCTGAGAGTGGATAATATCTACTGAGCAGAGCAGGTGAAAAAACCTCACATGCATGTGTATGCACGCTCTATATTTGCTTTTAGCCTTCAGGTCCCTTCAGACTTTTACTGTAGGTATGTGTAATTCATTCTACATGGAAACCAAGTGAGTTATAAATGTTAAAGTGAAATCAAAATAAGCTTTTAAAATTCTTATTTATTCTTCCTGTTTTGTATTTTTCTCAAAGCATAACTGAAATGACATTCTGAATGAGACTACACAATGCTGCTCTTTGCCTATTGAAAAGAAAAAGACATTCCTCATGTTTTGTATATTGACTGAGAATGTCTAATACCTGATGCATTTTCCTCATTTCACTATGGGCATGTATATTATGAAAAGGTTTTAGCTTCATCTTCAGAATAATTATATTCAGAAACAGCACTAATGAACTGTCTGCCATCTTTATTACTCATTGTTAATCCTTTTCCCACTCAGTGACCTGTCTGGCATTTCGGTATCACAGAAGTACTTTATTCTTTATAATACCATGAACATAAATGGAAGACTGAGTTTTTTAACACTGGACCTTAAAAACCCCAGCTTTTGTCTAGGATGAGTGAGGAATAAGGTGAGACATAGTCTGACTTTGGGTTTTTGTTGTACATTGAAAAGAAAGCACTGTCATCTTTCTCACTGGACACTGAACACTGCGCCGTGTAAACAAGCCTTGCCATTTTGCATCCGCAGTGGTTTTGTAAACTGAGGAAAACTACAGAAAACACTTGAGGAACTTTCTAACAAATGCAAGGGAATGGATAGCAAAAACGAAATCTTCAGATTAATTAATGGGATTAATGAGATTAATTTGACCTGGTGTGGGCTTGAATTCTGGGTTGCAGGAGAAAGGAGATAAAGTAAGGATAAAATACCTGAGGAAAAAACTAGCCTCTGAAGAAGCAGGCACTTCTGCTAGAGTATCAGATCAGCAACCTGGCCCTGGTGCTACCCAGCCCCCAACTCTCACCTCACTTTGAAGCCAGTAGTAAACTGATTGACCAGGCCGGTCTAATAGTTTTATGAAGCTTGTGGTGGCCTCTACTGGTGAATCAATATGTTACAAGGACATTTAAGTTTTCTCATCATTCTTAAAAACACTGGATATTCACAAGCTAAAGCTTAGAGATGTTTAATATTAACAGACCAGCCAGCCTGGGTTCCTGTTGTGTTTGTTATTTCTCCTGTAATGCAAATGTGGTGGTCTATTAGTTATGTCTTTTAGTCCAAGAGGTTTTCTCTCCTCAACTTAATATGGGCTTTGCATGTATCTGACTAAATAGGTATATTCTCCCTTTTTGAGTGGTACAGAGAAGGATCCTGGAGTTATTGCTGATCACATCTGACATGCCCATCTTTAGCACAGAATGCCACATTTTGTCCCATTGCATTTTTATGTCTTCTGATGGATCACAGAATCATAGAGTCATGGAATCACAGAACGGTTTGTGTTGGAAGGGACCTTAAAGATCATATAGTTCTAACCCCCTGCCATGAGCAGAGACACCTTCCACTAGACCAGGTTGCTCAAAGCTTCATCCAACCTAGCCTTGAACACTTCCAGGGAGGGGTCATCCACAAGTTCTCTGGGCAACCTGTTCCACTGTCTGACCACCCTCAGAGTAAAGAATTTCTTCCTACTCTCTAATCTAAACCTACCCTCTTTCAGCTTAAAGCCATTACCCCTCATTCTTGTAAAAAGTCCTTCCCCAGCCTTCCCGTAGGCCCCTTCAGGTACTGAAAAGCCACTATAAGGTTTCCCCAGAGTCTTCTCCAGGCTGAACAGCTCCAACTCTCTCAGTCTGTCCTCATAGGAGAGGTGTTCCAGCCCTCAGATCATCCTCTTGGAAATTATCATGAAGATAATGCAGTAAACACTGATTTCAGTGTGTTTATTGAACCGTTCTTTTATTGCAAAGTCTTTGTGTCTTGATAGTATGAATTCATTCTGTACTTCTTAACTGTGCATTTCTCATAAGATCATTTGATATTCAGGTAGTTCTTACACGGTCTATCGTAATTTATTATCAATGAAGCAATAGTTAATGGGTATCTAAGAAGAGGTTACTGCTTGTGCTCAAACTCTGCTAATACTTTATTTGCTCCTTCATTGCTAATTAATTTTCTGTATCTTCACAGAGATCTACTGTAATGCACTAGAAGTTCAGCTATAAAATTTAAATTAAATAATGTGAGTTTAAATAAGCTGTTGATTTTCCCTTCTTTGATAGGGCTAAGTTGCCATGAAGTAGCAGCTTTATATTTTATTTTAGAAGAGCAAAGGCTTCTATGGAAATGGTATAACTAAAGGGCTCGTAAAATGAATGAAGGCTGGGACATAAGACAGGGACACAGAACTGGAGCTTACTAACTATTGTTAAGAACTCTGAATCTTCCCTTGCAGAACTGGTTGTAGTAAGGGAATTTTCTATGAAATTTCCCTCAGTCTTTCAAGTGCTCAGAATTCAGAATTCATACTCTGTTAGCACTAGCCACTGGGACCTCAAGTAAGACTTAGAGGTCCGGGTCTCATTTTCCTTCTATGCAAAACAAAAGGTGGAACTGATAATCAATACTTCTTTGTAAAATATTTTTATGTTTTTGAATAACATTCCAATATAACAGTTTATTCTTACATGAAAATTTGCCCATATTCTACTTTCTGCTTTTACACTTAAAAATGTCTTTTCTTACCATTCTTCACTATAAACCTGTCTCTATGTTCTCAGTGCTCTCACTTCCTGTCATGTATATTTTTATTTACCTGCCTGCATGCTGTATTCGTGTTGTTTTGGAGCTCCTTTCTCCACAAAAATAATAGAGCCTCAATTCAAACATTAAATTTTCAGAGTTGTGAAACTGTCCTCTCTGCAACACCATAGTACCAACAAGAGGACTCCCATCAGGGCAGGTTATCCTGACAGGAGAGGAGAAGGATATGCACTTGGAAACGCCCTGTGGCAATACAGGAGATGGACAGGTAAGTACGCTTATGTAAACTTTCATAAGTAGAATCTTCCTTGAGTAATTTCTTAGCTGACAATGTCAAAACAACTCCTGAAAAATTAAACACACTCCCTGCTGTGAGAACTGATAATCACACTAGCATCAGTGAAGATATTCCTGTTTCTTTGGTGTGGGTGTCAATCTCTGCTCAGATTCCAGAGCCAAATGTAAGTTTGTGTTGAAAGCATGCTGTTGGTATGTATTTCTTGGTGTTTAATAAAAACATCTGTCAGCAGTTTCAAAAATTCTAGCTAACAATTAATATGTCTGTTTGTAATCAAAGCACTGATAGTGATGAGTTTCATGTCTGGAAAACTGCAGCAGGGGTACGTGCCCTTTGCCATCAATCTTCCCACTCGCCTTGCTTTCTGCCAATTGCAAGGTTCATCTAGCCCTTCTGTGAGCCAGTGTGTCTTCCTAAGGGTAGTAAAAGTAAAGCAATGAGTGCTTTTCGCCATCCTACTGAACTGAATTGACTCACCAGAGTATGGACCAGTTGCTGGCATCAGTGCAAGGGAAGCAGACTCACTGACTCTGGTGGCAGAGCTGGCAGGTAGCAGCTGGGGAAATCTCACCCAGGCTGTGTCTCCAGTTTTGGTTGTGGTTCTGTCAAATTTGATGGCAAACTTGGGAGAGTCCAGGATCTGGAGGTATCTTATGCAGTCTAAATTATTTTGCTACTAGTTTTTTAATTGTTTATTTCACAATCCACAGCCTGTGCCATTTCTAAGGATGATGGAGGTTTCTGTTGCAATATGCCCCATGTTGTAGCAATCAAACAGCTCTATTGTTTCACGCAGGAAAAGCCTGGTAAGCCCTACAGAGCTAAATTTCTCCTTCTTATTTTTGCATTCCTACATTGCTCCTTCTCAAGAGGATTTGATAGAAAACAATGTTTAGCTCAATTTCCTCTGAACAAAATGAAACCAAACCTGTCACAGAAGAATAACTCAGTGCAAAACTGATAATAATGAGGATGGTCTGAGGAGCAGAAGTCTCTCAATCACAACATGCTCCCCACAGGACAGCATTTTAACGGATACTGCATTGTGAATTGTCTTGAGAAAAGGCTTCTGGCCAAAACATTGACATTCACAAGCAGCTGCTGCACTCGGAGAATGTAGGTTTTAATTATCTTGGGTAAAACAATCAATTTGGAGTGCAAGGCAAGTTAGGCTCTTGAATATTACTGATCACCTGGAAAATCACAATGAGTGTATGCTTTTCTTCTCAATCTACTTTTCAACCTGCAGCTCATTCCCTGGGCTGTAACAAATGCATTAGGTTTTGCTTAGCAAAGCAGCACCACTGAAGAAAATCCATGAAATGAAACTTGAAAGAAAGTGGATTACCTAAATGAAAAAAGGTATGTTATTGTTAGTCACTTGATCCTCATTCATTTCATGGGGATTTAATATACTTGTGTGTGATTCCCAATTAAATAAAACAGTCTACCTATCGATGTCTTCTCATTGACAACAAATTAATAACCAATGCTATTTCCTGTTGTTTCCTGACAATTTTTTTGAGACTATCACAACATGATAACTTAGATAGCTGGAATCATACACACTAACACTAAATATGTACATACATTGTCTCTTCCTCTATTTTCTCCTGCTAGAAGCCGTATACATCTATCTTGAAACTTAATCTAGTTGCATGCCAAGTCCAGTGCTTGCTCCCGGCAAATGCAGGCCAATGCTGGCATAGCAACACCGGGTGGCAGCAGTGGGTTTTCAGGCAGCAAGTTGAGCCGTAGTGAGCCTCTTGTCAGAAGTAATGAAGACATGGAAATTAATTTTGTTTTGATTTCCGCGTAGAGTGCTTGGCACGTTATCCAACTCCAGATTTCTTCAGTTTGTCATTTGTTCATGCCTCACAGTCCTAGATTCCTTCTTTTAACTTAACCTAACATTGTAATTGCTGTAAGAATGATAGACTCATCAGGGTTTAGGATATGGGAGGGTGTCGCATATGTGTCATCTGCGGAGAATTTGGGATTGTTGCCACATATTTGTAGCTGGAGGAAAGTTCAACAGTGATTTGTCTTCAGGGTATATGTCATGTTTGTCCTGCTCTTTGTCCCTACTTAACATGTCAGAGTTGTGACAAGCATAATAGAAGAAATCCTTTCAGAAACATATTTTGCAACTACTGCAAACTTTGCTGGACAGATGACAGACCTGGGGAGCAAGCTGCCTACTAACTATTGTCTTCTGAGAAGGGGATTTTCTTCACTTGACATGTTGCATCTGAGCAGGCGTCACCTGGTATTTTGGAGCAGAGGCCTTGGCAAAGACGATTTGTTGAGCTGTTTTCTTTGTTCTGGGAGAGATGACGGTGAGACTTGACTCCAAAACCAACATCCTCCTACTTTTTCTGATGTACATTTTGCCTGCTGTTCTGATAATTCCCAGAAGCAGTCTCTTTTTAGCAATATAGAAACTGAAATACACTTCTTGTAGGGAGACAAGTGGGAGTTGTAGAGTTTTGGGAGCCAACACCTCAGTATACATCTTGCCATTGGCCATAACCATTAGTGAGATGCCCTCACCACAAACTTGAGGCACAAACAGGACTAAGTTTGTTTCCTAACAATGGTGGTGCAGTAGAGTGACTCAAGCTACTTTTTTTTTTTTTTTTCTCCCCAGGAATAGGCAAAGGTTTTCAAGTGTCTCACACTCCTCTAGTTGCTCAGACTTCTCTATTTCAGTGATTTAGCTGAGCTTGCTCAAGGAGTAGCACGTTATGTCTTGCATGCTTTCATTGCTGATTAATGCCTAAAACCCACCAGTCCCAGGTGAAAGCAGTTATGAAAAAGACCTCTGCAAAACCAAGATGTTTTCATTGTAGCAAACTCTTGTTCATGCTGTAAATTCCTCTTTCAAATTAAGGGCTGTTAATGTCGTCAGACCATAGTTCAAAACTCAAGGCTTTTTTACAAATGTTGGTAATATGTCTATCTGCAGTGAAAACCTATTTGTTCAACAGCTAGTATCTTGAAAGTCATCCATTGCCTTCCAAAACTTCTTTCCTCTTTTCTCCCAAAAGTCATTGGAACAGAGTCTAAGGCAGCTCAGTTCACAGCAGGACTGATAATCCTAATTCCCAAATTCTTTGAATATGCACCTAATTAGGTGCATATGCATAAGCATACCATTGTTAAACTTAGTGATTTGTCTACTAGTACAGGGCCGTGAATCAGAAGTATGAACACAGAATTTCCTGCATCATGTCTTGTTTGAGTGGTTGAGTGGTGAGAACTGAGTATGCTTAGAAGACCAAACTGGATGTGAGTAAATTAAATTTACTTATGTTTTACCATCAGCTACACCACAAGTACATGTACCATGAAAGTTGGTTGCAGCCTCACATGGGAAAACTGATCCTGCATATCATGCCAAAACAAGATCTGAGGATGGATTTCCATTTCTGAAATAAGAGGAAAATACATATTATGTATAATATAAGAGGATATATGACATAGAATATATACATCAGCTATTTAGCTGACAAAAATGAGAGACAAGACTTCTCCCTATAAACAATGGCAAACCTTGCAACACTTGTGTAGGACTGTGTTAAAACAGGGCAGAGGCTCAGAAACGTTCTCTCTTCCACAGTGCTTTCTGATCCCTGTTTGCCGCCCTTAGTAGCAGGTGCACACTCTTCTGTGCCACTTCCACCTCACCACCATGCCACCTACTTCAGGTACCACACAAATCTTCCCTTTTGAGTGGCCCAGAAGATTCCCTGAAACATCCTCTAGTGCTACAGACTGGTACATGACCCATTTTGCTGGCAGTGCCACCAGCCCCAGCCATCCCTCCCAGAATTTTCTTTCTTAAGATTTCTCTGGATTTGATAACTTGGGTTTTACCCTACTCTCCCTTGTCCCTTCTGTGCTTCACTGCCTGTCTGTACACATGGTGATGTCTCTTCTGTGGTGCCAGTTACTCCATGTCTGCAGACCATGCATCACTGGTGCCAGGGTCAGCGTTGCAGGAGAAGTGGGAGAGTGGTGAGAGCCTCACTGGTGGCTGAAGGGAGGAGGAGATGTGAAAGGACGGCTGGAGGGATGGGGAGAGTGGGTCCATAGCAAGCCAAGCTTAAATCAGTATAAACTGCTGCAGAATCCACTCTAAATCTCCGTCTTCTCACAACACCCTCAAGCATATTGTGCAGTCAAAACTGCTGACTGTTCTAAGCACTGAGGAAGCTACATTGATCGTCTGTAATGCATACTTACATTAAAGTTATTTACACAGATGCAAAATGCAGCAGCTCATTAAATAATTTTTCATCACATGTCACTTACAGAGCAGAAGAAAATTTGGCTGCTACATAGCAGTTTTGACTGAAGTGGCTAGGACATAATACATTGATATTCAGCTGAAGCAATCAGCTTGAGAAATTTTGTACTGAATGTATTCTGAAGAGTAATTAAGCTTCCCACAGTAAGCAATGCTTGTTAAATTGGGTGTTACTACTCCTTACTTAAAGCAGATAGTGCTACATTGTTTTAAACATCCTGTCTTATCTTCCCTAAAGAATGAGATAATCTCCTCTGTCTTGTTCTTCCCAGTCTCTCATGAAATACACTTGTGTGTGTTTCCTTCAATCTCCTTTTCACATGGCCTCCCATAGTAATGCTCAGATCTGTAGCTGTCAGAGCAGCAGCAAGCCAATAAGCCATAACGGTATTCTTCTGTTCCTTGGGCCCCACTCTGCTACTCTTGCTCACACAGAGTCGTATCTATTGTTATTGGAAATTATGGAACTGCTCACCAGGTACTACTCAAAGGAGAAAGAGCAGCAGAGGCACCGAACAAGGGTAAGATATCACCACTGTTATAAAATTGAGAGGACAGAGTCCTGCATAATTTGCATGATTAACTTGCTTAGTCAGGGCAAGGAGAATAAAAATTTAAGTCCCTTGATAAACAGAGATTTGCTGTAACCTCCAAATCTCACGATTTGTTTATACCACTGCAATGCCCAAGACTCATTCTTATGTTCCAGAACCAGAATGTGTATAAACACCCAAAAAAATGAAGTTGACTCCTTCTCCTGTGAAAATACTTTAGTATAATACTATGCTAATGTGATTAGAATTTTCTCCATAATTAGAGTTTACATTATGGAACACCTCAAAACATAAATGACACTGTTCTTGATACCATGCAAATATATATCACTTAAATGTGCATTATTTGCAGGTCCCAAAGGAGGAATTGAGTCAAGTAAGCTAATTCTTCTAAGCAGGATTAGTATATCCCATGAGAAGACATGTCACATTACAACTGATCTCTTAATTTTTAAAAAAATGCAGTCGCTGTGGTTTGTAGGTACTGTATGTGATCCATTTTCTTACATTTCAGCTCTGGGATAGCAGTCACTAGGGAGGATTTTTAATCTCATGACTTTTATTAAAACACAAGAGCAGAAGCATAAACCATATTATTGCTGAAGGAAGTTGGTCTGAGAAGCTATATTCCCATGTGCATAAGTAAGTGAATTACAAGTTAATCTATGTGCAAAAGAATTTTAGTGGTCTCTGTCTGCCTTCTGTGATTTCAGCTCTCCCTGATAAAATGAACCAAGTAATGCTATAAACATGTTTTTCCACTGTCAAATATTTCTCATTTCTAGGCAGAGTTCCTTGGCACCTCAGTAACTTCTTTTTCACTCTTCAAGTGGATTATTGGTCACTTAGGCAACAGGCACAATTTCCAATGAGTGAGCAGACCTACCATGAAAACCTGAACAAGTGACATTTCCATGATTGGCAGAAGTAATCTTCACATTATCTCCTCTATTTACCTCTTTATGGAAGTTGCTAAACCAGAGAAGATCTGAAAAGTAATCCAAGATTATCAACAGATTAAGGCAGGCACTGTGTGCAGCAGTTTTTGATTTGAGTGTTTATCATCACTCTAAGCTTTTCCAAAGTGTAAAATTTACTGGACGTCTAACTGACATCCTCTTTTGGCAACCTGCATGCTTGCCCTACAAATCAGGCATGATGCTTGGCTGCTCGAGAAACTACTTGGACAAATAATGCATCTCTCTGCAGTCCCTGATATTTTGGTTGCAACAACACACTTGCATATGGCATAAGATTTTCTCTGCAGGATCCCCATTTTCAAAAGAAAAGCTAAATCCTTTAGGAGAGTGTGAGTGCAAGCTCCTTGAGGGAGAAAGGTG